>NC_089781.1:54681312-54716312 GCF_040412425.1 Macrobrachium rosenbergii | reverse complement strand
TCATGTTTTGCACAAGATAGGAAAGTTTTGGTCATACCTTAGGATTCGGTATTAATTGGACAACTAAATTATGATTTCCTGAAATCAATAAGGTAAACCACAAAGGAATTACAATGAGTGAAAGTGAAGAGAGCTTTTAAGTCTTTATACCTGTTTTTACTTATCATCGGATTTTGCATCATTCATGCCATCAAGATAAAATAAAACTTGTGTTTTCATACAATAAATTCACCCTGAATACGCTGGTGATTTCAGATTTTAGATGCGTGTGAAATGTGAAGAGAAAATGAAGAATATCTTATTATGTTGCATCCATTCTTGAATCAGTTTGGCAGTAGTGCCAAGAGACGGTGATCTGCAAACAGCAAAAACTTTGAGGCGCAGTTGACAGTTGCCAATTAATGATATGAGAAATTTGCAGTTTCGACAGTATTTACCAAATTATTATGTCATTACATTTTCTGTAAATAAATGCGTAGAATTCCCATTATGGCTGTTGAACTTTTTCACCCCAATATCATATATGTCCATATATCTGGACATGTCTGATAAGAAAAAATTAATAATCAGATGGATGCATCTGGGTGTGTTGGCTTCAATTTGGTTTAGGCAAGAAATTTGCATACTGTAGGCTACATGATAAATAACAGGTCTACATAATTATCAAATGAATTATTTATATAAAGGAATAAACATTCAGGTGTAAGAGTAGCTCAAACAAATTCTGGCAAAGACAGAATTTTATGTTTGTTACATTGCCAATAGATTTAATGGTAAGAAATAAAAAGATGTACTTTCGTTCATTGAATAAACATATAAAAACCACAAGCTTTTGATGTTATTGACTAGAGAAACAAGCGGCCATAATAATGAACTCATAATTGGGCCTATCATGTAGCCTACAGTATGCAAATTTCTCACCCAGACTTTACTTGAAGCCAACACATCCAGATGCATCCATCTGATTATTAATTTTTTCTTATCAGATATGTCCAGACATATGGACATATATGATATTGGAGTGTAAAAGTTCGACAGTCATAGTGGGAATTCTATGCATTTATTTACAGAAAATGTAATGACATAATAATGCTGTAAATAGTGCCGAAACTGCAAACTTCTCGTATCATTAATTGGCAACTGTCAACGGCGCCTCAAAGCTCTTGCTGTTTGCAGATCACCGTCTCTTGGCACTACTGCCAAACTGAGTCAAGAATAGATGCAACATAATAAGATATTCTTCATTTTCTCTTCACATTTCACACACGTCTAAAATCTGAAATCACCAGCATATTTAGAGTGAATTTACTGTATAACACAGGTTCTGTTTTACCTTGATGACATGAATGACACAAAATCTGATGACAAGTAAAAACAGGTATAAAGAATTAAATACTTCTCTCTTCACTTCTACTTATTGTAATTCCTTTGTATTTTATCTTATTGATTTCAGGAAATCGTGATTTTGTTGTCCATTTAATAATGAAGCCTATGGTATGACCAAAACTTTTCTATCTTGTGCAAAACATGAGATAAATGAAGAAATATAAACATATTGCTAGTTTTCTGAGCTACAGACATACAATTAAGACAGTGAACGTGCCGCCTTACCTCCTAGTACCAGCCAATCAGAGGCCACCAAACAAATGTCTCATAGGCCCAAGAATCTACCTTAAGTGAACCAGCTATAGTAGGTATTACCCTCATAGTATCCATTTGTAAAATTAAAACGGGCTATTACAGCTGTATTTAAGAGAATGGTAATGAAAGTGTTATTTTACTCACAAAATCCATTTATACTGTATATCATATTGATATATTATCATCGTAATATATAAATATATGAAAATGATCGTCCCGCCATTTGTGATGTTTATATTCTCAGAATCAGCTGATTGAGCCTACCACCAAAAGAATTAGGGAAATAATTTTTTACTTGCTAAAAGAAATGAGTGTATTAATGGAATTATTATTTTTATTTTTGTATATAAATATAAACCGGGTGTGCAGCAGTAAATACTAGCATACTTTATGTTAAAGTAAAATTCTTCAAAATTGCAGAACAGCTGTTTCTCGACTTGTTTGTTTGCCGATGTAAACATACCTCAGTTCTCGCCCCCCTTCTCTCCCTCTCTCTCAGTACTGCACATATCCTTTAATGAAATATGAATTACTGTATCATTAACATAAAAAATACAAAACTAAAACTCCAGGAAGTTCACGAAGTCATTGCATGAGTGCATGCATGCATACGTATGTTTACCTTTTTCTTTATTTTGCTTTACTTGATTTACTGTGCCATTTTCATTACAAGTTTAGTTGACTTTTAAGCATGATTATCAAACATATAACAGTACAAAAGAGGATATTTTATCACCTGGTATTTCATCTCTAATCATCATAAAAATATTTAAAATGCAAATTTCATATATAGGCAAGATAAAACCAAACAAGCTGTAGCAAGTTTACCGATGGTATGCAATGAGTGTATGCATACATATGTAGGCACACACAATTGCATCTATTTTTTGGTGTGTAAAACTAAAAAATGAGAAAGTACAGTAAAAATATAAACGTGAATACTGTAGCATACCTCTTTCTTCTCTCTCTCTCTCGTATACTAGTACTGTGCATATCCATAAACATAAAAGCACAAAACTAAACAAACTCCAGAAGTTCACAACACCATCGAATGAGTGTGTGCATACGTAGATAGGTGTTGCCACATTTTCTGCTTTGTCTAATTTACTGTACCGTATTTAATTACAAGTTTAGTTGACTCTGTGGTTATCACACATATTATAACATTGGACAAAAGAATATTTTATCACTGTTGGTGTTTCATCCTTAATCACCACGAAAATATTTAAAATCTGAATTTCATATGTAGGCAACACAAAACCAAACAGGCTACAGCAAGTTTACCCACGCCACGGAATTAATGCGTACATACTTTTTTTGCTTTGCTTGATTTAATGTACCGTAATTCATTACAAGTTTAATTGACTCTATGATTATCAGACATATCATAACAGTACACAAGAGAATATTTTATCACTGTTAATATTTCATCTCTAATCACCGTAAAATATTTATAATATATGTGAATTTCATATGAAGGCAAGAGAACACCGAACAGGCTCTAGCAAGTTTACCCACATCTTGGAATAAGTGCATATGTGCAGTATGTATTCCTTTTTTTTTTTTATCTTTTTGCTTTGCTCGATTTAGTGTACCATATTTCATTACAAGTTTAGCAGATGTTAAGTATGATTATTACAAATATCATAACAGTGCACAAGAGAATATTTTATCACTTGATATTTCATCTATCCCTCTCTCTCTCAACATGATTGCACTGATCTTTTGGTTTGAAAGAATAAAAAATGAGAAAATACAGTAAAAACATAAACGATAATACTGTAGCGTAAAATTTAAAAAAACGTGGTGTGTGTGTTATTGTTTTTAGACTTCGACGTGAACATACCTGGGTTATTGTTCTCTCTCTCTCTCTCTCTGTATCTCAGTACTGTGCATATCCTTCAGCAAAAGATGAATTACTATATTATAAACATAAAAACATGAAATCAAACAAGTTTAATCAAGTCAGGTCTACCTAGTCCACTTCACCCATCCAACACTGCCTCCCCAACCCCTCACAGCCATAGAAACTGCTCCCTTCCCAGCTCCACCCACCTTCCAAAACAACCTCCTTCCCCGAGTCTTTCTCTACCCAGCCTTACTGGCCCTCCTCTCCAGTGACACCAAGCCATCTGACTTCCCCCACCATGGAAACTTCTTGAGGCCTCCCCCACCTCCAAAACCCTTTCCTGTTCAGACCAAGCGTCGGCAGTGTTACTAGCATCTCCTTGAGGCCGCGCAAGCATTGCCAAACCATCGAAGGACAGTTTTCAATTTTTTAAAATTTATACATAGCATATATCTTTGGGGCCTTGATCATTGGTCCAGGTGTGTCGGATAATGTCGAGTCCTAGATAATAGCTATCTGGATAATTGAGGGATTTGTATATATATATATATATATATATATATATATATATATATATATATATATATATATATATATATATATATATATATATATATATATATATATATATATATATATATATATATATATATATATATATATATATATATATATACATACATATATATTGTTACATTCTGGGGCCGGTTGGAAAAACAGAACTGAGTATTTTAATTAACTGCCTTGAAAGCCAACACAAAGCACTCAGAATGTAAACGATAAATGGAATGAATAAATTGACTTACCTTGATATCACATCTAAGTAAACAGAGAATGGGAGGTCACCATGGGGAAAATTTAACCGGTTATTTAATTTAAAATGAATTAATTTACAAATGAAGCAATCTAGAAATTAATATGAAGGGGCTGACTGAGCAGCAAGCAAGCACATATAATGTGCAATAAAATTAGACAATGTGTAGCAAATTGCTGAATCTGGAAAGGCTATGGTCCTGAAATAGTTTAACACGCAAATGAAAGTGAAGGTTTCTACTGGTTAAATAATTTTTTGTTGGTAATGCAGCTTGGTTATAAAGGAGGGGGAAACTGTCCAGTGTCCCGGACTCGAAGTGCCCGTTCTTGGTCTGAAGATGCATTCGTTCTTGGTCTGAATAATCAACCCGATTTCACACGTATAACATACGACTAGCGAGTGATCAATAGCTAGAAGTGTTCGTGAACTGTCGGTGAATAGATTAAAGTCAGAATAGCATGATAAAGCGTCGAGTAAAGGTGTTTTTTTTTGAGTGAAATATTAAAAAAATTAAGCATCATGGAAGCGTCTAACAACTACAGCGGAATAGTGTCTAGCAACAACAGTGGCAAAAGATGGAGAAATTTAGCTTGCCTAGCTGACTTCCAATATGATGAATTGGCAAACAGGGAGCTGGGGTTTCTTATCGTTGAGATCAATAACATCTCCAAACAAAAAGATGCAAAAACATACACAGACATAGTGAAAGGATATGATCCTTCAAGCTGGAACAAGTCAGCAGAAAACATAATGAAAATAATTGAAAGAATACCAAAGAAAGTCCAAGTGATCAAGAGACTTATAAAGAAAATCTACATCAATCAACACATCCCAATAAAGAAAATGAACAAGGTGAATATGGTGAATATACTGATTGATGCAATAGGAAAACGAATGAGGTTGAATGCAGTGATATACATCCAAATATATGTACAAACCTGAAAGAAGGAAAAGTGTGCAAATTCAACAAAAAATGCAGATACATGCATCCTGTTGTCATGAAGAACGTAAATCAAAATCAAATACATATCAAAATTCAAAGTAAAAATGAAACAAATAAAGGCAAAAAAGAGTATGAGACAAAGGAAAAAAGCAAGCCGGCACCACATTATGAAATGTCAGCACCACGATATGGGGCATCAGCACGCAGGTACAGTGCAACAAAGCAATGTATCTACAATGCAAATGGATGGTGCAGATATGGAGATAGATGCACGTACAAACATAAAATGAATAATTATGAAGATGGAAGATCAACCATATTGAAAAAGTTGGATTTTTTAATGTCCAAAGTTATGGAAATGAAGAAAAGAACAGGAAAGAGACATGGGAAAATCCTTATTATTACCCATATTAGATAATGGGGATAAAACGCAAACCATTATAGTGATGAATGCACAGGGTTTAGTTTCGAGTAACACAAAAAGAAAAAAAGAGTTCTTAGAAGAACTAACCCAAACTGAAAAAAAATAGATAGTCAAGAGGTGCAAAATAAGACGAGCAGGAAAAAGGTACTGCTGATTTATTGGTGATCTAGGCAGTTTATATAGCGGCAGACTGACGTCGCGCCGCGGAATACAATGGGAACAAGGGTGACCTGAGGGTACACTTTAAATTATACCAGTGGACAGAATTGAAGTTGAATACAATCTTGATGCCTGCGAAAGAAGAATACATGGTATACAAATTGGAGACAGGTAAACAATTATATACATAGTTTAAATGATTGGATTTGTGTGACAAATTGTAGAGGCAAAGAAAATGGGACGTCACCTCAGAAAACTTGCTCAGCGGAGACTTTACAAATATGCGTCCGTGCTCGCTCTTGCCGTCTTAATTGGAGTGGGATACTCGCGTCTAAACGCACTTGGAAGCGTGCCGTGTGAGTCTGTAAATGCAGCTGGTGGTTTGCCGACAAGAGTCAGCACGCCCGAACGCTGGTTACAGCGCCGTAGTTAGACCGTTAGGGGCATGAGGGGTAGTTCCTGGAGCCAAGACTGAGTCGCCATATGGGTCCGCTAATGGCTCCGGGAACCACTCCGGGGTCACCACTTTAAGAGGTGCAAAATAAGACAAGCATGAAAAAGGTACTGCTGATTTATTGGTGATCCAGGCAGTTTATATAGCGGCAGACTGACGTCGCACCGCGGAATACAATGGGAACAAGGGTGACCTGAGGTCGATAATAATAATAAATACAGTGAATGGGTACAATTTAAATTATACCAATGGACAGAATTGAAGTTGAATACAATCTTGATGCCTGCAAAAAAAGAATACATGGTATACAAATCGGAGACCGGTAAACAATTATATACATAGTTTAAATGATTGGATTTGCGTGACCCGTCACGCCAGGTGTGACAAATTGTAGAGGCAAAGAAAATGGGACGTCACCACAGAAAACTTGCCCAGCAGAGACTTTACAAATATGAGTCCATGCTCGCTCTTGCCATCTTAATTGGAGTGGGATACTCGCGTCTAAACGCACTTGGAAGTGTGCCGTGTGAGTCCGTTAATGCAGCTGGTGGTTTGCCGACGAGAGTCAGCACGCCCGAACACTGGTTAAAGCACCGTAGTTAGACCATTAGGGGCATGAGGGGTAGTTCCTGGAGCCAAGACTGAGTCGCCGTATGGGTCCGCTAATGGCTCCGGGAACCACTCTGGGGTCACCACTTTAAGAGGTGCAAAATAAGACAAACATGAAAAAGGTACTGCTGATTTACTGGTGATCCAGGCGGTTTATATAGCGGCAGACTGACGTCGCGCCGTGGAATACAATGGGAACAAGGGTGACCTGAGGTCGATAATAATAATAAATACAGTGAATGGGTATGCTTTAAATTATACCAATGGACAGAATTGAAGTTGAATACAATCTTGATGCCTGCGAAAAAAGAATACATGGTATACAAATCGGAGGCAGGTAAACAATTATATACATAGTTTAAATGATTGGATTTGTATGACCCGTCACGCCAGGTGTGACAAATTGTAGAGGCAAAGGAAATGGGACGTCACCACAGAAAACTTGCTCAGCAGAGACTTAACAGATATAATGAATATAAGTGAGACCTGGTACTCAAAAGAGACTGGTAATGGTGATCAGATAAAGGGTTTCCAAACTTATAGATCAGAGAGAGAAAATAGGAATCAAGGGGGAACCGTGATGTATGGGAAAGACGTAAATGAAGGAAAAATCTGTGAGAAATATAGTAACACAGAATGTGAATTAATAGCAGTAGAATTTGAATCTGAAAAATGAGTGAACATTGTAATATACAGACCCCCTAATACTAGAGAGTTTGACATAATAATAAACAAATTGGATGATATATGTAGAAATCACAAAGACTGGACTATACTCCTACCCGGAGACTTTAACTATCCTTTCGTAGATTGGAAAGAATGAATAGGAGACTGTGGTTGTATTTATACATATAAAAAAGAGAGTAATAGTAGCGCAGAAGATAAGAGGCAATTTGAAAAGCTATTAGATATGTTACTAGAACATAACATTCAGCAAATAAATCACCTGCCAACAAGAAAGGATAATATTTTAGACCTAGTATTTGTGAACGAGGTGAACTATGTTAAAGAAATAATAGTGTATAATACGAGTTTTTCGGACCATAATGTCCGTTCCAAAGCACATGAAAACAGCGTTAAGCAAGAGACAAAAAAGTGGGAAGGATATGGAAAATACAATTTCTATAGTTAAAATATAAATTGGTAAAAAATAAATGAAGAATTAAACGACTGGGAAAACATATTCGTAAGTGATAATATACAGGTAAATACGGATATATTATATAAAATATTAGGGGGAAACAGTGGAAAAATATCTACTGAAGAAGAAAAGTAAGCATCAGTAACGCATACCAAGAGACAGAAGGATCTTGTTCCAGAAAATCAGAAAGTGGAAAAAGGTCTTGCAAAAGAAAAGAATGCATGGAAAGTGATGGAGCTAAAAAGTAAGATAGAAAATGCAGAATAAAAGATTATACAGTCAAAAGAAAATGAAAAACAGGTCCTAGAAGAAAAGACCCTACAAAATATCAAGCAAAACCCCAAAATTTTTTACTCATATGCGAAAAAGATGAATAGAATAAGAGTAGAAATAGGCCCTCTAAGAATTGAAGGGCGATTAACAAATAAAAAAACGAAATATGTAACATATTAGCAAAAAGATATAAGAGTGAATTTACACCTAGAATTGATAGTGAAGATAATGATACAGAAATAAGAGATGAAAATAGTGAATATTTATTGACATAGATATTACTGAAGCCGATATTGTGTAGGCTATTAATGAAATTAAAAATGGATCAGCAGCAGGACCAGATGGCGTACCTGACATTTTGTTAAAGAAAGTGGTTCATTCAATCGCAAAGCCGCTAGCAATATTATTGAGACAAAGTATAGATACAGGCAAGATTTATGATGAGCATAAATTAGCATAGATTACCCCTACTTTCAAAGGTGGATCAAAACTAGAGGCAAGTAATTATAGGCCTGTGAGTCTGACATCTCATATTATGAAAATTTATGAAAAGGTAATGAAAAAAAATATAATGAAACATTTAATGAAAAATAGTTCATTTTATATAGGGCAACATGGTTTTGTACCTGGAAAAAGTACACAAACCCAACTGTTAGTCCACCATGAAAGTATATATAAAAATATGATACATGAAAAAGATACAGATGTGGTTTACCTAGACTTTGCAAAAGCTTTTGACAAGGTAGACCATAATATATTAGCAAAAAAATTAGAAAACATAACATTGTTGACAAAGTAGGAAGATGGATAAAAGAATTTTTGCAAAACAGAAAACAGATAGTGATTGCAAACGACGAGAAATCAGATGAAGCTAAGGTAATATCCGGTGTGCCACAAGGTACGGTGTTAGCTGCATTGCTGTTTGTGATTATGATTGCAGACATAGACAGTAATGTTAAGGACTCGGTAGTGAGAAGTTACGCCGATGACACAAGAATAAGTAGAGAAATTACTTGTGATGAAGGCTGGAACTCCCTACAAAGAGACCTAAACAAAATATATAAATGGGCAGAGGTAAATAGGATGGTATTTAACTCTGATAAATTTGAATCAATAAACTATAGTGATAAAGAAGGAATGCTATATGCATATAAAGGACCTAATAATGAGACAATCACAAATAAGGAAGCAGTTAAAGACCTTGGTGTGATGTTGAATAGAAATATGTTATGCAGTGATCAAATAGCAATACTATTGGCAAAATGCAAAGCAAAAATGGGAATGTTGTTCTGGCACTTCAAAACAAGAAAAGCCGAACACATGATTATGCTTTATAAAACGTACGTACATAGTCCACTTAAATATTGCAATATAATATGGTACCCACACTACCAAAATGATATTGCACAAATAGAGTGTGTACAAAGGTCCTTTACAGCTAGAATAGAAGTTAAGGACCTTGACTACTGGGAAAGACTACAATTCTTAAATTTATATAGTCTCAAAAGGAGAAGAGAATGCTACATGATAATCCAGGCATGGAAACAGATAGAAGGAATTACCGAAAACATCATGGAGCTAAAAATATCAGAAATAGCAAGCAGAGGTAGATTAATAGTGCCCAAAACTATACCAGGAAAACTAAGGAAAGCACACAGGACATTAATCCACCACACACCAGCATCGATAATGCAGCATTTATTCAATGCGCTTCCAGCTCAGCTGAGGAACATATCAGGAGTGAGCATAGATGTGTTTAAGAATAAACTCGACAAACATCTAAGCTGCATCCCAGACCATCCAAGATTGGAAGATGCAAAATATACCGGAAGATGCATTAGCAATTCTCTGGTAGACATCAGAGGTGCCTCACACTGAGGGACCTGGGGCAACCCAAATGAACTGTAAGGTCTGTAAGGTAAGCTCTGCTAATCAGAAGACCCTTGCATGTGGCAGGATGGCAGTTAAACGTCTATGCTAGGTTTTGTTCACAAGGCAGGGAAACAGACTGCCCGTGGTGCTGGATAACAAGTTCTGGAAGAGAATTCCAGGTTAGCATTCAAAACTCAATGATTTTCTCTCACATGAACTTAATTATGCACGATGGAGGAATTGATCAATTAGATTTAATTAGCCCGTGGTAATACTATGGTGGAAGCAATCTAATTATTATTGAATTAATTTACTTTGCGCTTGTGACAAGTCATAAGAACAAAGGGGCTGATAAGTCTGATTTGACAAAGGGGGGTCTGTTTAGGAGAATGAAAAGTTGGAAATATTGAAAATGGAGAGAAATTCATGAGGAGAAAAGAAACTGGCATAGGACTGAGTGCTTCCAGATGTACCTGATTCCTTCTGTGCTTAGAGCTTGTTGCAAAAGACGAATTTCGGCCACAGGAGTCTCACGTTCCGCGCCAACCCAGAAAAACAGAAGGAGCATCACTCGACGCTGTGGAGTTTGGATAAGGAGTGTCTTGTCATGGCGAGGTTGCGGGCATCGCATTCAACTTGTTTTCTTGGGTTGGGTATAGGACATTGGTGATCTAAAAGCAGTCACACAGCCAGCGGAAGGTCGTAAGGAAAATAGGTCTTATAGCTAAGTGCCTAAGGTCAGTATAACAGCCCACTTATAACCCTGATTGGCCCCTCTGTCCCTAATGGCTATCTAAACCCCCAGCATCGGATGATGCGGGGGCTAAGAGGACGCTATGTTTTCCCCCAAATCAGGTGATATTGAGGGTAGGCCTACATAAGTTCAACCTCCTTTTATGGCATCTCCTCCAACTACCATTAAATTTTAATTTCTATCTAATTTGCTAAAGGGATGAATGGAATATATATGAGCTCCCCCTTTAAAAAGGCATTCACTCACTTTTGGGCGTGAAGGCCTTGGCGAAGTAAGTTATTCGTCCCGGCTAGGCAGTTAGCTTCCCTAAATGAATTGTGCCTTTGCGCTGCAGCTAGCTAAATGGACCTACCTAACTGCTAAGAGGGGATACTAGATTTGCTAACTTACTGCAGCAGAACCTAACCTATTGAATGGTATCTACAGGCTTCTACTGGCTGTCTCTGATGACAGGGGAACTCTACTCCTAGGCAGCGGGTACGTGGTAACTGTGTCTTGTTAACATAGCTTACTATCCTATGGCCCTGGCACTAAAAGAAATGACACTGACCTAACTAAATGCAGTTAATTATGGATTTCGCAATGCTTTATGGAGTAACACACAACAATTTTGGACATGAGCAACCTGGAAGGTTAATTATGGAAAGCGGTCAGGAGTGTACCAGCTTGAGTATTGGATAGTTTTATCATAAGGTTAGTGCTACAAGAGGCCTGGGGTGTTAGATGTTAGTCTACTTGGGGAGAGATCACGCAGGCTACCTTCTCTGTGTAGGTGCCAGGATCACTCAGTGATGGTAATGGCACTGTGCCAATGGGACACGAGTGCCAAGGGTAGCTTGTCGCTCTTATGGGTTAATTGGATCTTTTCTGCCCCTTCTTCTTCTTCTTCTTCTGGTTCCTCCAAGGCCTGGCTACGCTATTCCTAGGAGGTGACAAGGGCACCAACTCTGGGGAAAGGCCAGAAGTGCCGTCAGGAGCAGGATCAAAGGTAGCCCTAGAAGCTATGGGCAGGCTCCCTACTTCGGCTGCTGCGACAACTGTTGTGATGGTAGAACCTGCGTCTGTGTCCCGGCTGGATAGTTCCTGGCTGACCAGAGAAGGCGTAACGTTAAGGTCTGCCAGAGGTTCATCTTCGGCAGATGAAAGTGATTGAGAAGAAGAACTGTCGGGGTTGGAGGCTCACAAGTTGCAATGACCAATTCGGTGAGGTTTGGAGAATCTCCCGTAGGAGGATCTGTAACATGATTTGGATCTGGCACTGGCCAGGCACAGGGATTAAGGTTAGTGGAGTGCTACATCCAAAATAGACGGAGCTTGGTACTGCTCAGTGCTCTCAAGTGGCACTGTCAGAGAATTGGAGTCAGGCATGGCTAACAAGGGACCGGGGGTGCAAAAACCCTTGGTGTACCTGAGCTAATGGGAGACAGAGATTCCTGTTTTGGGTGGAGGGCAGAGCCTCTTGGAATGGTTCTGAGTGTGGTGTCTGCTGCATTCTGCTTGCTAGGGCACCTCGCCTAATTCGCTGAGTGCCCTGTTATATTACAGGTCTTGCAGTGGTACCTGGCGATTTCCCTTCTTGGTGAGGGAGGAAACTTTGGGTGATGTCCTCTTGTGAGGATCAAGGACTTGGCCTGGAGTTGTACAGAGAGTGCTTCTTCCGTTGAACACCTTGATGAGCAGAAGGTAAGGCTGACGGTGGCACACCTGCCACAGTGGCGGTGTCCCGGTCAGGTGGTTTTGGAGTGGCCTCCCTGGTGGAGGTGGCTAGGCAACAGTGGCATTAGGGAAGGACATCCCCAGAGGGGTCTCGTCCCAACAGGAACTCCACTCCATGCCTGATTTTATTCAACACACCAGGGCAGTGAGGTTGCGTGCCCCAAGGGGTGGTTACCAGAAGTTCAACTGTGGGAATGGTCTTGGTTTGCTCCTCTATCCAAGTCATCGTCCACCTGGTCTTTTCATCAACAGTGGCACTGGCTGGCACTTGGGCCTGGTCAATCAAGCTAATATCTGAGCCAGTGTCTACCGTAGCCGGTAGGTTGACTGGTAAGCTAGAGCCATTGAGGGTGTCACTGAGACGGACTGAGTCCAGACCTGCCCAGGGTGAGACATATTTGGCAGCACAGCCGCGGAGGTCATGGCACTAATCAGGTTGACATGCTTGCTGGAGGAGATATGCTTTGGGCAACCAGGATATCCAGCAGTATAGTGCTCTGGAGTTCCACAGTGTCGGCAAGGTCCCTTTGAATGGGCTGATTTCCCTATGGTGACTGTTGGTGGAGAAGATTGAGTAGACGTGGAGGGAGAGGAGTTTTGGTTGTTGGCATTAGGCTGCCTATTGTTGCCCAACTTGTAGCAGCAATCAGATTCAGCATGCCTTAACTTCTTACAGTGGGTACATGTAGGCTTGCTAGGCAGTCTGTTCTTCGGGTGAGTCGAGCCTGAAGGGTACCCAGGTGGCACTATGCGGCAGTGAGATGTGCTGTGGGACTGGTTGTACGTTTCCCATGAATTGGCAACATGGCCCCAGGCACACATTGGAAAAGATCCTCCAGCATGGTCCGGTTGAATAAGTCCTTGAAGGTATTGCATGACAGGGAGTCGAACCAGCGAATACCAGACTGGGTCTTGTGGCAGGCCCATTCCATCCAGGACCAGCCGGCTTCCTTGGCAAGACCTCAGAACCATTGTCTCCATTTCTCCAGGGTTATTTCGTGGGCTTTTGTGATGACCATACAAACTGAATTCAAGCATGTCGCCTGTTTGACTCTTCTCCAGTGAGCGGAGGGCTGCCTTGGCTTTTCCTTCCATGTGCTTAGTAAGCACTAAAGCCCTCTCTGTCTCGGTGGTGTTGTAATTTTCAAAGAGTGCCTCTCTCCTTCAACCATGCTTCCGGCTCTTCCTCAGTCCACTTGGGGACTAGGGAATTAATGCTTGAGAGCGGAGCATTGGGTGCAGCAGGTGTGGGGTTGGAGGCTTGTTGGATCGCCATAGCTTCAACACTTTCCTTTCTTGCCTTCTCCAACTCCTTGACTGTTAATTCATGATGTCTTGTCCGTTCCTCTCTTTCTTCTCCATGCCTCCTCTGTTCAGCTTCATAATTCTTCCGTTCCAGTCTTTCTTCCTTCTCTTGCTTGGCCAAGTCATCCATCTGTTCCTTGACCTACTGGATGAGTTCCCGTCCTGTGTAACCTGCATCCTTGCCCATGTTTATGAGGCTTGGTGCTGTTCTAAAGACATGGTCATAGTCTATTAGGATGACTAGAGGAAATGGTCTATGACAGTGGGGAAATGTCCCGTAATTTGGTGGCACTTCAGTGGTGTGGCACCTTTTCAATAAGGTGGCACTATGGTAGAGTGTGCCATGCAAAGGTCACACTGATGGAGCGATCCTGAAAGAATACTGATCCTTATGGGGAGATACTCTTGCAAAGTGGAAGTGATCCTGAAGGAGCTAAGGTCCTTATGGGCGGATACATTGTCATTGGCACTCTGTATCTCAAGTACAGGTACAGTGGCTTATGCTAGTACTTTGTCTTGGTGGCACTGGGGTGCCAGAGTGTTCCAGGGAACAACACTAAAAGGCAGTGCAACCAAACTGCACTGAAGGAAATGGCACTCTGCCTGAAGCAGAATGTGAGTAAGGAGTAAGAGGAAAAGTGGAAAGGTAAGTGCTTCAGTAACTTAAGTCGTTGGCAGTGCCTCAGATTAGTGGCACTGGGGAAGGGAAACCCTTGGGCTTGCACTCGTGGGTGGCTAGTTTAAAGAACTAGTGATTGCTTTCTGACATGGAGAAAGGAAGCCTTCTTCCTGACATGAGGAAAGGAAGATTATGGGGTTTGCACTCAATGTGTGATTTGGTACTTGCGGTATATGCAAGTCTTGGATAACGGAAACCCACTCGTGCATGACAGTTGATAAATGTTATTAAATGGTTGTACGTATGCTCTGTGAAATGCATGGGAGTTCACTCCGTGGGCTGAAGCACCTAATGTGAAAATAGATATGGGAGACAATTCAACGAACACGGGTGCGTATGTAAATTCACACACTATGTGTGAATGAGTAAAAGGAAGAATTGGTGGGGGATCTTAAAAAATCAAAGTTTGGTGTAAAATATGAAAAGAAAAAAATATTGTGCTTTATGAATTAGTGGGTTTATTTTCCAATACTCATTTAGTTAATTTTAGTATTCCCTTTGTTGTGAATATTATAGTTCTCTCTCTCTCTCTCTGAGAGCGTATTTGTAATGGAACGTATTCATTGCGTGATTTAATGTACTCTAATTTCTTACGATAAATTACGTTATGCAAAATTACGCTGTTACTTCTTTTTTCTAAAAATGTACTTTTGGTATTTACGTAATTTTAATAGATAGCTCCCGTCATGACAAGTTATATGGTGGAAAGGGTTTTCAAATTATCATCAAGAGTATTTCGTTAGGTTTACATTAGGGGCGAAAAGAAATGGAATTTCGCTCGGCGAGTGAACGATAAGAAGTGGAACTAGGTGAGCGTGAGTGAACAGCTGATGGCTGTTGCTTGAGTGATATAACAACAATGATTTAAAATTTAAGAAAAAGAACAATCGACTTTTCTGACTGAATTATGTTGCTGATATGCAGAATCGAATTATTTAACTTAAAACATCAATAATGCCTGTACTTACTTGAATCATGAAATGTAAATTTGAACTGGATATGATGGTCTTTCAATTGTGGGAGTGGGACAAGGGAAGACGCATGCGCCGGGCTGGTACAACCAAACTGGTACAGTGCCGAACTGCCAGAGGTCATTATGTGTATTTTAACAACATGAATATTCGAACTACACTTCACAACACAGGAATTGTACACTTCCTGTGCCGTAACTGTTTTCGAACAACACTCCTAGCTAACTGTTCATGGCTAACACATGCAATAAATCCCTGGCAAGCACTTCCGTAACTGTTTTCGTTTTCGAACAACATTCCTAGCTAACTCTTCATGGCTAATACATGCAATAAATCCCTGGCAAGCACTTCTTAATTCCTAAAGATCAGTCTTCTGGCAACACAGCACAGCTATTCTTATGACGCGAAATTTCGCGGGCAGTTATTCTGCATCACTAATTTAAGAACTTTTTTTGCGCTCTTGCCTTTACGTTATACAAATATTCTAAGAGATTTGCTGCTAATCAATTTTTTTCTAAACACTTTTCCCTATCTGTTCCTAACGAATCCATAATTTTGCAACAATTATAATAATAACCCTTACCTTGATATCCTTGCCTCGGTTTAGTCACCCTTATTTTGCCTTGTGAATAATGGAATTAAATTATTATTTTTACATCATTCCTCGGTTCGTTTCCTTCGTATTCTAGTGATAGCGAAGCTAATTTTCGTTACTAATTGATTAGGATCCTGGCCAGATCGACAATGTTACATTCTGGGCCAGTTGGAAGAATGGGACTGAGTATTTAAATTAACTGCCTTGAAAGCCAACACAAAGCTCTCAGAATGTAAGCGATAAATGGAATGAATAAACTGACTTACCTTGATATCACATCTAAGTAAACAGAGAACTGGAGGTCGCCATGGGGAAAATTTAACCAGTTATTTAATTTAAAATGAATTTATTTACAAATGAAGCAATCAGGAAATTAATATGAAGGGGCTGACTGAGCAGCAATCAAGCACATACAGTGTGCAATAAAATTAGACAATGTGTGGAAAATTGCAGAATAATTGGCCAAGCTAAGGAACCTGGAGAACTGCTTCTCTTGGAAAGTCTCAACATCATAAGAATTGTACCGGCGCTAAACTGCAATCATCGGCTGTTCCCTGTTCATAGCATGATGCGATTGTTTGTTTACATTTGTCCGCCTCCCTCCTCCTGTTTTTATGCTGTTTTCTTTTAGTGTTTTTTCCTCTTTCATCCTGAGAGGTCCGCCTTCTGCTCTACCTTTTAAGTTTATTTTTAAGTTCCTTTTTATTAAGTTCAGTTTTTTATTAAGTTCATTTTAAGTTTACATTTTAAGTTTTCTTTTATTGGTTCTTTAATGTGTAAATGTATTTAAGTGTGATTGTTTAAGTTCAACTGATTTTCTATTTTAGTTTTTTTATGTTTTGTGTATATTTATTTTTAACTATTTATGCTGAATGTCCCTTTTTAATTTATAACTGTAGATGATGTCCTGGTTATGTGACCACGGATCAAGAAACGCGTAGACGAATAAATGTGTGTACTGGTTCTGTATATATATATATATATATATATATATATATATATATATATATATATATATATATATATATATATATATATATATATGAAGGCCCATAAAACACTATTTAAACGTTGCAACCATATATTTTGGGCACTTGCTTCTGTGCCTCTGTTCACTGGTAGAATATGGACAGATGAAATGTTACAAGGGTATATATACAAATCATATATAGGTGTGGCATTAAGTCTCTGATGGTATGCAGGTGACCGTTTCCTAAGAAGGAGGAGAATACCCAATTCCCTAGTGGTTTTTGGCCTGATTAACGTATACTTAAATAACAAAGGGGAAGAAGCCGGAGTTTACAAGATACCGTGTAGCAATTGTAATGACATTTATGTGGGGGAGACAGGTGGATCGCTCTCCTGCAAAGAATAACAGAGCACAAAAGATCAGTCGTTCGCTTTGCTTAAACGGAGAGTTCGGGATTTTCCTACATATCAGA
Source organism: Macrobrachium rosenbergii (assembly GCF_040412425.1). Lineage (NCBI taxonomy): Eukaryota > Metazoa > Arthropoda > Malacostraca > Decapoda > Palaemonidae > Macrobrachium > Macrobrachium rosenbergii. Next base: position 54,698,671 of record NC_089781.1, on the reverse strand, counting down.
AATACAGGACATGTCATAAACTGGAGTGGGCGGAACTGGTTTTCAAAAGTAGCTGTCCGTAAAAAGAAAGATGCTGGAATCTGCTATCATCAATCAAACCAACAATATGAACTTGTCAGGAGGACACTGGAAATCGGACGACATTGACGCTTTAATCCTCAGACCGCTCCTGAAGAAGATGTCCCAGGAAACGCGACCTCCAGAATCGCCGCCAAACGGGAGTTAATGAGGCCAAAAACCACTAGGGGTTGGGTATTCTCCTCCTTCTTAGGGAACAGTCACCTGCATACCATCGGAGACTTAATGCCACACCTATATATGATTTGTATATATACCCTTGTTCGGCCCTTTCAAGCCATACTTCAGGTTCGGACTCCATCCATTTTGGCATGAACGAGTGAGCTTGGCTGAGGGCACTCATTCTCACCGCAGGAGGTGGGGTGGCGTTCTGTCGTTCTAACATCTGGAGCTCATGGGCATGCTGTCGCTCTCGATCTTCCCACTCTCTCTCCTCTCTTCTCTCTTAGGCAATTCTTTCTCTCTCTCTCTCCTCACGTTCTTTCTCCTTCTCCTGCCGTTCTTTCTCCTTCTCCTGCTGTTCTCTCTCTCTCTCCGCCTTGGCATCGTCCACTTGCTCTTGAACCCATTCTCACAGATCTTGCCCCGATAGTCCCATGTCCTTTCCAGCGGACATGTAGAATTTGAAGTCCTCTTTTGTTGGGCTCTGGTATTAGCCATCTTGAAATAATGGTTATATGGACTGGACTTTCTAACAAATCAAGTACGTCTGAAAAGACTCAATTGCAGGAATCTGAAGCACTCAACTGTTCAGACTGCAGGAGAATGGACCTGTCTGAATAAGACAGTGGATCAATAAGTCTGAGGAGACTTTGTTAAAATTTAATATGTCTCGAAAGACGTAACTGGATTTTATGTCATGCTCGGACTTGGCCGGCTTTAGTGTGAAATTAAGGAGTTGTTCTAATGAACTAGAATGATCAGTCCCGTAAGGGCTTAGATGTGTGTGAAATACACTATATAATGTCTGAAAAGGACTTAATTTTGGGTTTCCCGCAGGAATTAGAAATTCTCGCCCTGTGCGACGTAGAATTTTAGTAGTCGTCTCTGAGGACTTGGAATTTGGTTGAGGAATTCTCGCCACGTGCAACGTAGAATTTTAGTAGGAGTCTCTGAGGACTTGGAATTTGGTTGAGGAATTCTCGCCATGTGCAACGTAGAATTTTATTTGGTTTGCCCGTAGGACTTGGAAATACGATTCGTCCCTTAGGACTTAGAAATTACTAATGGGAAAAACCCAAAGAAAAAAATGTTGGCTGAGAAATGAATAAAAAAAAAAAGGTTACACATGCGGGCATGGGCGGGGGGCCGGGTGTTGAAAGGTCGTTTGACCATCACTGGAGTTATTTTTAGATTTTGTGTGAATGAACCCATCTATTTATAGACCGTTTGGGACTCTGGGGAATTTCCCGGTCGTCTGAGAGGATAACAGTAAAAATGACCCAGTAATTTCCCCTATAAGCGGAGTTTAAGTTTCGCGTTCCTAACACCTAACTCGAATTTTAACTACACTGAGTGAATTTCAGCAATGCAAGCTGACTTCGCCTTGTCCCACGTGGGAATTTATTCGCACCTAAATAATAATTCGCTAACCCGAAATGCGAAGTAAAATTTAACACAGAGGAATTTCGCACTATTCCTCAAAGCAAAGGATGGTTAGCACTGGTTATTTCCTAACTACCTATCCTGAAAGGCATGCATTAATGAATCTAATTCAGCGGTTCTTTTCTCTCAGTGAATACATGCGTCACTATTTCTAATTCCTAGGAACAGTCACGATTGTAAAATTCCTATGCTAAAATAAACACAATTTACTTACGTGGGGTTTCCTGATCTGTGTGCTGGTTTTACAAAAAGGTTCGGAATTTGTCTCGCACCTAGCTTAGCTTTGCTAATAGCTGATCTGGCAAGTTACAAATGCAATAAAGCAACACTAGAGGGAACTGCAACTGCAAAACGAGATCTATGGCTAGGTCGCCATTTTTATGTTTTTCCTGGAAATCTAGTTTGAAATATTCTCTGTGAGACAGGTAGCAACAAATTCAGGTAATTTAGCCTTGTGATTCCGACCGTGGGGCCAGGGAAACATAAACAAAGAGGAAAAAGGGGGAATTTCATGTGAGCGTAAGGCTCTTACTACTGAAGGAAAATATTAAATAAACACGTGGGCAAACTTATAGGAGTGTATTTACATAAATAACATTAAATGCGGAAAGAGGAATGCAAGTAGATTATTGATCCTGAAGGGGATTCCTATGGGATGAATGAAACTGGGGGATTCCAGACACAGTCCAAGAAGATTCCACGATATAGGTCCCTCTGAAATGAGAGATATGCATTATATGCCAGTAATGAAAACAGACAAAAGAATAATGAATTCAAAAGCTGCACTGAGGGTGCCAAGGGGCTTTGATGAATTAATAATGGCTTAACACTGCCGACACTCGAGGAGCACGGACATTTGCGAGATTCGGTGATTACTGGCACTCAAATTAAGTAAATGTTACGGAGGAAAAGCGTGACTGAATGGATGTCTTTCCAGAGCACTTTATCGTAAAGGCAGATTTGGTTCCAGCACAGAAGGCAGTCCTGGATGACTTGCGATTTCCGGAGTCTAGGATGCGATCTTCCATGTGGTAGGATGCAGGGGCTTCAACTTAAAGGGCAAGGCGTGGGAACTTCACGAAACGCCGGGCAAATGGAGTGGGTCATTGGTCAGGCCAGCATCGAAGGGAACACGTGGAGTGCACGAAGGAAATGTATACTTTGAAAGGCCACGTGGTTAGGAGTTAAGGGCATCGTTGGGCCAGGGCCATGGTGGTGGTTTGAGTCTTCTTCACACCATCTGGTCCAGCGCGTGTCTGAGAGCGAGGCCTTGGTCTGTTTGTTGCTTTATCTCCTCCTATGGGGCAGGGGCAGTCCAGCACATAGAGAGTTGGTCATGTTCAGCTGGTCTGAAAAGAAGCAGCCAGACAGATTCACTTTTGCCTCGAAAAGGGATTACCTACTTAAAGGAGTGGCCTACTATCGGTTTTAATCCCTTGTATTCTGACCTCATGAAATATCGATCGGGCAACAAAAAAGGAAAAGGGAAGCAATTTGCTAGCGAGTTCTTGCTAATTATAATAATATATATATTAAATGGACAGCTCTCACTACATCATACACTTACACCATTTATATATCAGATACTAAGTCCACAATGGGTGGAATAGTACCACGAATCAAGACAGTGTGCAAGACAAGCTCAAGGGAACAAAGTAAAAAACAGCGAAAAATGTTTGAATTTAATACAATAATAATTGATAGAAGTAACACCTCAACCTCATGATACATAAAATAAATGAAATACTCACACTCTTAATTAAACATTAACAAAATACACTTACACAACTGCTGATAGACAACAACCTACTTATACTCAAAAGGGATGGGGTCCAGAAAGGAGGAGGCAGGCAAAAGGAAAGACTGTTCAAGTTAATTTAAAGAAGTTTTAATGAAAGAGTTAATTAATTACGGATATTTGTATGTAACAGCCTCCTCCTTAATGATCAAAGCAAAACTCCATGTCTGGAGAGGTAAATCTTGGTGACAGGGGGGCTAGGGCCCAAACGGGATTCAAATGCCGTGATCCCAAAAATGCAGATAATAATACCGCACTGTGAGGTCCCCCTGGTCTTTTAACAAAGCCCGAGGCGATGATGATTTGATGCAATATAATCCCAATGGAACAGGCAGATCAGGATATCCACACCCAAGGGCAGTCAAGAGTAACGATGGATGTGGGTAATCCAAAAGGAGCTCCAAAGTCAAACAAGGTGGATCCAAGCAGCAGCAAACATCAAGCAAAACGCCTCCCAGTACAGCTCTGAACACATTAACTGCTTAGGTCAAGAGCACTGGTGAGAACCCCTCTGTACAGGGGCGGTACCACACACACTCCAATCATAAAAAATAAAAACATGGTTAGTCCAAAGTTATAACAAGCACACCATTGGCGAGGAGGAGGAGACGAGCAATCACTAACAAAGGACCAAATACAACCACTTACATCTATATAATTAACTTAGTGTAATCAAAAGTATAAGAGTTTAAGGGAAACATATTGAATATATATATATATATATATATATATATATATATATATATATATATATATATATATATATATATATATATATATATATATATATATATATATGTATATGCATATTTATACATATACATATATACAGTATATATATGTCTATGAATATATATATTTATACATATACACACACACATATATATATTATATATATATATATATATATATATATATATATATATATATATATGTGTGTGTGTATATGTATATTATTATATGTATGTACATACATGCCACATATAAATGTATGACTGAACCACAAAAATATGGAACATGATGAATATATAAATAAAGACAAAATCCATGAAGGAAAAAAGAAACAATGGAGTACTGCAAGGCCTTTCGACTTCTTGTCCTTTACTTAGCAGACTGAAGAAATATAAAAATAAGTTTACAAAGAAATCTTGTATAAATGACAGATGGGGATTACAAAGGAAAAAAATATGTACCTGGATTCCAACACAACTGAAGAATTAGTAAACATACCAAAACAGGGTTAAATATTTAAGAGATTTTACAAAGGATTAGGTCCAAACAGCTCATAAGCAGGGACAAGACAATTAAAAGATTATACAGGGAAGGTGACTGACTACCAAATAATGTTATAAAAGTACAACTCAGTAATTCTTCTTTTGGTAAACAATAAAAAATTTTGCAAGGTGAACATTTTTACAAAAAAAATATATTAAACATACAAATACTTAGAAAATATATATAAGGTAACTAATTTATAAACAAGCCAGTGATTTTATCTTTTAGGTCATTCTTGAACATTTTACTAGTACAGGCGTCCAGATAATACATGCCAGGGCTAAGGTTAAAATTACAACTGAAGTAAGCTGTATAATAGTGGATACTAAAAGATTTCCTGAAAAGAAATCTTTCAATCTGGCAATCACTGGACTTTCAGTCCAATTTATCCTGTGATAGTTTTCACTTAAATGAATGAACATAGCATTGGATGTTTGCCCAGTTTTGACAGAATACTTATGCTGTTTAATCCGTACTTCTAAATCCTTGCTAGATTGGCCGATATAACAACATAATATATAAAATTCCATATTTGGACTGCCCCTCTTTTTATGTCAGCCAATCTAGCAAGGATTTAGAAGTACGGATTAAACAGCATAAGTATTCAGTCAAAACTGGGCAAACATCCAATGCTATATTCATTTATTTAAGTGAAAACTCTCACGGGATAAATTGGACTGAAAGTTCAATGCTTGCCAGATCAAAAGATTTCTCGTCACAAAATTTTTGTTTTGTCTTAACACTTCAATAACACTGGCCACTTCCTTTCTCGAGTGTCTAATTCATAACCATAAAACCATGTGTCTCACTCTTTATGATAGTCTCAATACTAGTTTCTATATTAGCCTCTCTGTGTTTCCATAATACTCTCTCTCTCTCTCTCTCTCTCTCTCTCTCTCTCTCTCTCTCTCTCTCTCTCTCTCTCTCTCTCTCTCTGTAACAGTCTCGGTCAGGCTACCTAGCTGACTCTAGAAGGGTTTAACTAAACTAAGGCAACATAACTTTAACTACAAGGACTCCTACCAGGACACATATTAGGCACAAATCAAAGTGACATATTTCACAAAATCAAACTTCGAATATCTAGGCAAACACAAATTCAAAGTGTAAATTCAAACAAATTGAAACATAACTGAAAAGCAAATGAGTTGCTAACAGTATCTCAACAAATATTTGTGTAGTGTAATAATTAGCTTAAAAATATCTTAGCAAAGCTCAAGCATACCACTAAATTACTTCAAATATATAAGTCTTAATTCTCAAAATATTTGAGCGAGATTAACTATCTAAGTTGCATCAACTTTACCAAGTCCTCAGTCCTACCTATAAGGTGGAATTTGTTGTTCCTGAATGTGCAACGTGGATTGCTTTTGGGTTCTCCACTTCTTCAATTTGATTTCCTTCTTTCGACGACAAATCATAACGAAGACTATGGTGATCTTTGTCGTAGCCATTATCACAGTTAAGCAGAGAGTGATGTAATTCTTGACTATCTTGAACTGGGCATCTTGCCTCTTCTCTTCTGCTGATTGTATAAATAACCTTGGAATCTTGAAGGCTTTGTTGAAATACTTGAAATGATGCTCTTCTATTTCAATTTTGGTTTCTCGAATTAACACATCCTTAGCGTTGAGTTCATATCCTCATTATATCTTGAAATTGCAGTCATTTACATATGTGACTTTTCACATTTAATTCGAAAGGTGTCCCCTGTGGGTTAAAAACAATGAAATCTTGCAGGTTAGTGATCTTAATTTCTGGAATCTGCACGTCCTTAAATTGATGTGAATGGTTATCCTGATTATGTATAAGAGTGTATAAGCAAGATTTTTTGGTTTTTGAATTATATTTTAATTGATGATTTGCGTCGCAAATTGTATACTTAAATGTGTAACGCATTTGTGTAAGTTCTCTTTAACTTCTTCCATGTGAATGTGAGTGTCTTCTGGAATAAGTTCTTTATGTTCAGCATCCAATACTAAAGTATGATTTGCAACACAAGTAAGAAAAGTCGTAAAAGGGTAATACTTACAGACCATTTTAGTATTAACTGGAATAATAATAAGTAAGTCTTCGTTAGATAAAGCAGCTCTCAGAAAAAGGATAGAGTAAGTGTGTTAGTTCAATGGGGAATATGGGGTACTTGTTATATATAAGTTTTGCGTTAGTAGTTATTTCTTGCAAGTCTTTCAATGGTAACAGGTTTTCAGAGACTTTTCCTTGAGAAGCTTTTACTAAACTATTTACAAAGTCCTGCAGCTCTCTTTACTTTTATTTTAAGGGTGATTATAGTAAAACTTAAATTCACGGTCTGGAAACAATTTTGGGTTTCTTTTCTAAAATTATCTAATATTTGTCTTAGCATTTCTTCTTTGTTCTTCCGTTCTGCTAGGAGTTGTTCTGTGTTTCTTTTATTTGTTTTGATGTCTAGCATTTCCATATTTATCCTTCACTTGTTCTTTTATAGAGGAAATTTTCCCTTGCAGGGATGGCAGTTGAATCTGGTTAGAAATTCCAGATATTACTGACAATCCTCCTGAAATAACAGCAGTTGTGGGTAGTCCTCTCTTGGCTCTCGATTGTTCTGGCACGTACAATTCTTCTATTTCTTGAAGTGTATCTTTGATTACATTCTGTACAAAAGGATTCTGTATCTGAACTACATATTTTTGGGTTTTGATCTAGGGTTGTCTATCGTTTTCAGCTTCCTAATTGATTATTAAAATCTTTTATGCCTTCGTATTCAATTTTTATTCCAGCATATCCGTCTATCAAGTTCAACTGTCCTTTATCCATGATTAAACTTCATGTACTGACTGTGTTAATTCCACCAGTCAAAGCTGGCATTTGTATAACTTGCAGACTCATGACGATTATTGTCAACATTGTTTCCTTCATTTTGAAGATTTTTCCCGAAATGATAATATTATATTGCAGAAATTTACTCTATATTTCTTTGTTTCCTAAATATTCCCCTTGCAGTCAAAGAAAACATAAATTCGAAGTTCGCGCACTTCAACCCCGGAAATTTTGCTACAAAACCAACTAATTAAGGTAAGAATTGCAACAACAACAAAAGGTTTTACTACTAAGTCAAACTATGAAGGTAAACTTAGCAGTAAAGAAATTAAATGTAGGAAACAATAGGAACAAAAATATCACTCGTATGAAGCTTTTTACTGGAATCTGACTTTCCTGTTCCTTAGATTATATCTAGTTGTATCTTTTGAGACTTCTCCTGTTTCTTCAGTTACCTGTTTCCTTAACTTCTTTAGTCCTTTTAACTTTGTCTTTATTTACTCAAAAATCCTGATTCTTCTAATGGGACGAACTAAGTCATTCATTTTCTCTACTTTCACTTTTGTCTCTTTAACTTCCATGATTCTGAATGGTCCTACGTATTTGGTGGTTAACTTATAGTTGATACCACCTCTCACTTCTCTCTTTATTTATACTTCATATCCAATCTTATAATCTATTGGCTTTAATCCTTCTTGATACTTGTCTACCATGACCTTCTGGGTTTCTTCCAGGTTCTTATGTAACTGCTTATGCATTGCCTTGAAATTACTAATTCTTATCTTTATGTCTTCAGAGTAATTAGGCTGGATTGGCTGGTTCAGCCATTTATGGGTGTCGCTTGTATACTAGTGTGATATCTAGCATTTAATGTCAGTTGGACTAAAGGCAAATTAACATCCCATGCTGTTTTACTGTACAGTATGCCTCAAAGCATCCGGAACTCTCCTGCTATTCCTTGCTACTAACCTGGTTGATATGGTTGTATGGTTACCTTTTCTAGTTTGAATGCATCAGAGTTCTTGGAATAGTGAAATGTTGAATTCTGTACCATTATCAGATATTATCAGTTGTGGGCAGAATATCTAAAAAATGTATCATAAAAGAGGAAAACTGCACATTCTTTAGCTCCATTACCTGTTATTGGTATCAGCTCTGCGAGTGCGTCTATGCACACCAATATGTTTTTACTAACTCTACTGGTAGTGTGGAGGTTAGTGATGAGATCTGTGGCTGCTCTTTCAAGTGGAGTTTGTGGGATGGGGGTATTTCCTTAAGGGCACTTCCTTATCCGTTCTTCCCTTATAGCTGTTGCAAACATTGCAACTCTTCACATAATTGTTAACGTTTTTGTATAGTTCTTTCCAGTGGAAGGAACCTTTTACAAGTCTGACTGTCTCATCTCATCCTGGGTGAGCTCTTAGAGGATCATCATGCATTAGTTCAATAACTTTACTTCTAAGGCTCTTGGGTACTATCTTATAGACCACGCCATGAGAAGTCCGAAATGGATTTACTTTCTAACACATCCAAATTAATACATCACCTATTACATTTAGTTCATCGAATGGGCATCCAATCCTCTTACTTAATACAATTAGTTTTTGATGATTAAATTTCCTTTTGTTTTTCACAAATTGGTAGATCTCTTTTAGATCTTTATCATTAGTTTGCTCCCTTATGAAGTTTGACATGGAAAACTCTTCTGCATAGTGAAGTCATTGCTTATAGATTCACTTGACTTTGTTTCTTGACTAATCAAATTTATACTGTCGCCTTGAGTAGTATATCTCGATAATGTGTCTGATACCTTATTTGGCTTCCCTTGAACATATTTTAATTTTATGTCATAATCTTGGCCAATCATAAACCAGTGAGCTCTTCGCCCAGAAAAATTTGGATTCTTCAGCATTTCTATTGCAGTGGAATGATCAGAGAAGTCAGTCATCTTGTAACCAAATATGATATAACTGAAGAGCTTTAAAGCATCTATGATGGCTAGAGACCCTTTTTCTGTTACTGAGTAGAGTCTTCTGTGGGTTTTAATTTCCTACTGTAATAAGCTACAGCATGGTATTTACCATCATGTCTTTGCATTAAGCATGCTCCTATACCAATAAAGCTTGCATCTGTTGCCAGAAAAAATTCTTTACTAAAGTCTGGAAAATTAAGCACTAGTGAATGGGTTAGTCTTTATTTCAATTTATCAAACGCTTCTTGTTGTCTTGTTGTCCATTCAAATGATGCATGTTCTTTTAGTAAATCTGGAGTGGATATAGCTGCAAAATTCTTTATATATTTCTGGTAAAACCTGCTAAACCCAGGAACGACTTCACATCTTTCCTACACTGAGGTGTAGGATACTCTTCAATTGACTTAACCTTTAAGTCTTTTACTTCCACACCTCTTTCACTTAGAGTGTGTCCCAGATAGTCTATTTTCCTTCTAAGTAAAGTGCATTTCTTTAACTTCAACTTTAGATTTGCTCTCCTCAACTTCTTTAGGACTTCTCTGACCAGTGATATAAGTTCTTTGATGGCGTTTGTGGCAATTACAGGCAGTTTCCATGTTATGTTGGACTCAGCTTACGTCGTTCTGAGGTTACGACACTCTTCAAATATATTCATCAAAAATTATTTCCAGGGTTACAGCGCATGTTCCGAGTTTACATCACCAGTCCAACGGAAGACTGGAGCTTAATATGGTTCCAAAGCGGCAGATGGTAAAAATTTGGAGGTTTTTGACGAAAAGCTCAATCAAAATGCAGGGTTGTCGTTTAAAGACACCCAAAGAGTTAAATGTAAGGTTTTCTTACGATTTTCAAAGATGTCTCGGGATACAACTTTTTAGCTTAAGTCGCAGCTAGAACACAACCCAAAGTAAAGCGGGGACTGCCTGTACCAGGTCATCTATATAACAATGCACACCTTTACCTAGTAATCCACTTACAATCTTATCCATTAATCTCACAAATTTCATTGGGCTTGACTTTAGACCAAAAGGCATTCTTATGCATTGATATCTACCATTACTGGTGGAAAAAGCAGTTAATCCAAAGGGATTTGTAGAAATGCTTGTAGCAGATTTATTGTGGTAAAATATTTCTTGGATCCAATGGATGTGATAAGGTCTCTCATGGATGGCTTTGGATAGGGATTGGTTTCTGTTATCTTCTTAAGCCTTCAGAAATTGGAAAAGACCACGAAGTCTTAGAAGGCTCTATTATTCCTTCCTTCTCCATTTTTTTAAAATTTCTCTTTAAATGATCTCCTTCTGTGAATGTGAGACACTATATGGAAGTATATAGATTGGTTTGGTATTTTGTGGAATATCTATTGTATGGGTTATCTCATCTGTATTACCAAGTGTGTCTCCATCTAGGGCAACTATATCCTTAAACTCACTCAGTAGATTTATGAGTTTCTCCCTGGCATAATCTTCTTTGATTTCTTTCAAGTGACTCCATATTTTAACGTTTCTCAGCTATGTTTCATGAGCTGAATTTTCACTCTCTTTATTAATCGATGCCATAGTATCCTTCTCTACAATTGGAATAGGGATAGTATATACTTCTGCTAGGCCCATTTCTGATCCCTGTGTCAACATAATCCTTCTCCCTCTATTGTTCGTAATTTCTAACGCTATTCTACTCTGTCTAATTTCGTGTAGGCTAGAGGAGTGATGCACTCCCTGCTCTTGTGACATTTCAGTAGGTGTAAGAATTTCCTTCCCTTTGAAAGTTGGATTTACTATACATTCTATCCATGAGCTTTTTCCAGGTTTATGTCTTAGCTCTCGCCCTAACTTCGAGTTACTGTAGTTTCTTGGTTAGATTCCAAATTGTCACTGATTTGTTGAGAATTCGTGCTGCAGAGCTGATGTCTTCCCCCTGTACTTTCCTTCTTTAGAATGCTTTTTAACAAAGAGTTCTGTTGAGTACAGTATTCTAGATGTCTTATACCCTCTTTTTATCACCAGTTGTTCTCTAGATGCATCGATAGTAATCTTTTGCCTAGCCATAGTTGGATAATCAATTAACAAATGGGCAAATGCTAAGTGTATACCTCTTAAGACTAGAACCTTCTTAAATGAGACTCTTTCCGATTAAAAGGAAAATCAATTTGTCCTCTATTTTAATTCCTTTACCGTAAGCATCTTTGATTCTACAGTCTACTACTAGGTTCAAATTTAAGTGGGAAAAATATGCCTGGTATAACTTTTCACTACTTATATTCTTCGGTGACCCAGTATCAAAGAATACAGGATTAGGCTTTCTTAAACCAACATACGCATGGAATACAGGTCTATAATCAGATTCATCTCCTAAATTTATTTTACTAACATTCGTGGCTTTTCCTCCATTATACAGGAATGTCAATATTTTGGCTGTGTGACAATTTACTGTTGATTCGTTTGATATTGCTTGACCATGTTGGTACATTAAGCTTGCAGCTTGGTTAGTATTTTTGTCCCTGTTCTTCCTAATTTGTGGAGACTGATTACGATCTCTACCTCTACTTTGTGACTGAGATCTGTGTCTAAGCCTACTCCTACAATCTCGAACACTATGTCCTGTCCTTTTATGATAAGAGCAGTAAGCTGGTCCACGGCAATCATTTGCATAATAGGCCTTCTTTTGGCAATTATAACAGGTGACAGGTGACTGTTAAAGGTTTCCCTTGAGGTGAGTTACCTGGGTTTCTGTTCTGGTTTCTAGCTGGTGTCATAGACCTACCCTGATTGTTATGCCCTTTTCTATCTTACCCTATGGTGACTAAGGGTCTGTATAGATCATTTCCCTCCAGGGATTTTTATCTAAAATTTTCTTTACCTCGTTTTCAATTTCAATAACGTCATCCTCTAATTTCCAAAAACGGGTCATCTTTTCATTAGCCTTTGACGGCAAACTTCCCAATATCAAAGCTAGTCTTAACAGATTTTGCAATTATCTACTGTTATTACCCACTGATTTGCCATTGTTGATTTTCACAGTGGTTGAAACCCTTTCGTTTTTAAGTTAATTTATATAACTGGGGGCCCATTCTGAGGTAATTCCTCTTATCCATTCTCCAACCTTGAACTATCTTTGCGAGGCTAATAACAAAGTTGGTCTCTCCCACATAGGAATCTATTTTATCAAAAATTGCTTTAATTCCTCCTAATTCTAAAGTCTTCGATAGGCATCAGAATGAACATAGCACCCGGTATCTCCTGTCGAGAGATCAAGGTAGCTTTTGGCTTCACTTAATGTCTCAACACTTCCCGGCAGAGAATTTAAATGTGTATCTGTGTGCTCAGTCCAATTTTCCGAGTTGCAAGCATCATTTTCTTCTTTCTTTTCCCAAAATTTAATTATGTAACTACTCGCCTGGGCAATTTTATGGGTAACTGCAGTGGTCCCTGAAGCCGATGTAGTTGGAGGATTTGTTGGGGTTGCCATGTTTAATCTGCGTGCTCGCTTTTGTGTAAAACCAAAGGGGATGTTTTCCCAAATATAGATATCTTTCTCCTGGGGATATATTTAATCAATGGTAGCTAACCCTGATTTCATTTTAATCCTAAAAAGTCAATAAAAACAAAAAGGGGATCGACCAGGAACCTAAGTGATGAAAGAGATATCCTCCGAAAATAAAGTAAAAAAAAAAATCTACACTTAAATAATTACCATCAAATGAGAAAAAGTAAAGCCGAAAACGAGTAACATAAGTTAGTAAATACCACAATAAATAATTGAATCTTGTTTAGTAAAATTGTTAGTAATAATACGTATAGAAAGAAGAAAAAAGTTTTCCCAGCATTAATTGCCTGCCTGTTTCAAGGAGGTTAGATTTACGGAGACACCTTGACCCGGATTAAGGGAAGCCGCCGCTGACCATCGTTATGACATTTAGGAGTCACTTGTTTGCGAGTCATTTGCGATCAGAACTTTGTTTGTTGTGAGATATATCAATTTTTATTTAATTTAGGTAACTGATTGATATTTCAGAATGTTGTGGGGGTTAAGAAAAAATAATAGTAAAACTATCAGCTCAGTTCAAGTGAATCAGTAGCAAAATCTGTGCGGTTTTGTCTCGATCGTATAATTAAAAATTTCAAGGAAGCAAAGCAACTATTACATTCCTTATGGTGTTTAATAATTTGATCTGAACTCACTAAATCTTTGTCCTCGGGATAATATATGTCCAATTCAGAGGAAAGCTGCTTTGCTCATTATATTTTTGGTGTTGTGAAGCCTGCAGCGATGCTCTCACAGATGAACCCAAAAACACAGCGCAGTCCTTGATTAAGTTGAAAAGCAAGGGAGACCTACTTCACCCCTCAGATGATGTTGGAATATATGCCAGTGCGATGCAAAATTGTTCCCAAAGTCAGTATCTTTTCCTTAAAGTTATGATATTAGTCTAGTATGAAATGAATTCCATAAAACTGTTTATGCAGTGTTACAACACCATATCAACAACTGATTTGATCAAATATAGCAGAATGTATGTTATGACAGCGAGCTGCTAAAACTTCGCGTATTCTGCTTATTAAGGCTATTTCAGAAAATTACTTACAAATGCGATATTCTTAAGCTGCTAAACAGTTTTCGACGACGCTGATTGCTCAAAACAAAAAGCAAAGTCAACAGACATGTGCAAAGCGTATAGGTTACACTGCAGTGGCCAGTAATGTGTTGGCACATAACATACATATGTATGCATGCATATATTCTTATGTATAAATTATGAGAACTTTGTTTTTAAGCAATTCGACTAAGTGACTGTGATTTGTTGTACTGACCAAACACTTGAAGCCCGTAGTACTTAAACTCTCGGGCCTTAATGTATGATACAAATGTTTTCAGGACAAACAGCTTCCGTTAATTATACAATTGTTGTGCATGAAATGTGCCTGAAGGAACGTATTGTATTTCCTTATTGGTAGTTCAGTCTCAGTTTCCATTAATAAGTTATGTGGAATTGGTGGTTGTTTCACTGTGTTTAAGCCTGTGTTTTACATTTCTGTTGTATCTTTATTGCACTTTAAACCGAAAATAAATCATGTACGTGCTTCAGAAAGAAAGCAAACGGAAAAAAAAGAAAGAAAATGAGAATAAAGAACAAGTTCATTTATTCCCATAAGCGCCAATGCTTTCCGAAGGTCTTTTTGACCGTCTTTGTGGGGGTCCTCGCTGACTGACCTGGCCTCACGGATTAGTCAAGGGTTTGTATAATCAGGGCAGCTCTGTAAATCCAACCTCCTTGGTCTATTTAATCGAAGTGGAAGACTTGTGTTTCAAATGAAATAAGTAAATGACGTAGGCTATTGTATCAAATTAGTTTTATAAATTTAACTTTTAAGAAATTTGTGTGTATATTTGTATAAAGGGATATCCTTTTTATAGGCCTACTGTGTACCTTGAATTGAAGTGCCATCAGGGATGTACAGTAGACTGCTCTTTCTTGTTGGCACTGTCGGAGACATCATCTTTGGTTGTTTGTTTCGTCTTCTTCACTTGTTCAACCGGTATCTCCATTCTTCTAGTTTTCTTTCATTGCACGACTCACTCACTGTTCCTTCTTGTCCTCTCTTAGAAAATTAATGTCTCTCTATTTTACCCGTGTGTGTGTGTGTCGATGCCCTTCTCTCTGTCGTTTTCTGTGCGTAACAGTTAAGTATGTTTGGGCTGTATGGCGGGTGTTATTAAACGGTGGGGGATATTTCGGTGGAAAACACTGCACCGCACTCACATTGCTTCTCCCTTCTCTTGTCATAATGTTCACTGAATAATTCTTCTTTCTTGAATCCCACTGAAGCTGGCGCCAACTAAGGGGGCGTGAACCAAGAGAGTTGTGGGCCCATTCTTCCAATAATTCTTTAGATGACAGTTAAATTCTTCGGGCCGTCTAACTAAAACTGGTTCTTTGGGTTTTTCTTTATCATCCCCTTGGAGTATAAGGCTCCACCATTTGTCACTTAGCTGCTTCTATGAGCCAACTGGATTCGAGACTGAATAAGCTAAACATGGTCTTGTAAAAAACTAAGTGCAGGAGAGAGTTGTAAAAAATTCTAAAGGGCCGTACGCACGATCAGTATTACTGTCATTAAAAATGCTGTCATTATTTTGGTACTGTCAGTACACTAAACACACGTGCAGTATTTATTACTGAGTGAAGTTTCAGTACATTCAGTGGCCGACATCGAGAGGTTGTCGCTATTGCGTTCTAGTAAAACGGCGAATAAAGAGAAAGCATGCATTGCTTTTATTTTGGCTTTCTCGTCAAAGAGAAAACGGAACTGGCTTGCAAAACGTAAGAATTACACTCATTTAAACCTGTTCAATGAGATAAAACTACAGATATGGAAGACTTCGCACATTATTTTCGGATGGACGAAATAAGTTACAACAAACTTTTCGAGACTTTGAGACCATATATAACCAAGAAGAATACAGCTATGAGGGAAAGCATATCTGCCAATGGAAGACTGGCTATTACTCTCCTTTATTTGACAACTGGACGAAGCTTTTCCGTCCTACGTTATTCAGAGTCATGGGAAAATCAACAATCAGCGGAATAGGACATGAAACATGTGAAGCTATAATTACTGTCCTCAAGGATTACAGCAAGGTAAAGTAAGCATGAATAGGGTACTGATTCAGCATATTGTAGATATTATTTATTTAATGGTAATACATTTCATTAATTATCATTGTCCCCTTCATCTAGAAAGTCGTGGAAATGTTGAGTCAATAGTTGTAATTCCGTCATGGAATTGTTCACTGGGTCACTATGGTTGGTGTAATTACTTGCAGATGACCATGGGCGATAATGGCGCATACGAGTATACTGTAAGGTGTCACTACCTGCATCGTTAATCTTAACGGAATTTCGGTTCAGTGTCCCCAGTTGAGCTTCAAACAGAATGTCATTTATAAATTTTTCTGCCAATAATTTCTGGTCCTGTGGCAGCTGTTTCAGTTTGCTAGCCCAGACTTTGGCTGTTTTCCATATCTGTATCATCACTTTTGTCAAGGTCACGACGGGCTAACTGCAAGAGCTCATCTGACGCGGGTTTACTTTTTTTTCTTGGGTTGTTTCGTAGGGGTAAAACCTTCCATGTGCACATTATCGTCCTTAGATCCGTTATGCTCATCCTCTAAGACACTGTCATCCGATGTCCCACAACTCTGGTAAGCGACGAGATAATAGAATAAAATCCCGAAGATCCATTTTCCCTTTTTCCTTTCCTGCCATTGTAACTACCACAGCAGCTTGGATAGTAGCCTACTGATGGGAATGACGGTACAGCGAATACACCATCAGTAATATAAGGCCCGCCCAAATACTGTGACTGGATTTTGAAGTCAGTAACCACCATTTTGTGGTACTGATGGTACGTACTTCAGTATGACGCACACATCGTCAGTATTACTGACAGTACACAAAATGATGACAGTAATACTGATCGTGTGTACGGCCCTTAAGCCCTGTTAACACTGGGATATGGTTTACATTTTAACACACCTCACTCGACCACTCTATGCTACCGTTCTCTTCTCTTTCTCACTAACAATCCGTCCTCCTACCCGCTTTATAGTGTCTGGGAAGTGACGTGCCGATACGTCACAGTTCATGGGGCAAGTCGATTACGGCATTGCTCACCAGACATATCGGTTACCTTACTCTTCACCAACTTCTTCCATTCACAACTTCACCATTACTAATTCTTACTTTTACCATTTCCTTTCTTTTGATGGTGACTTCACGACAGGCAGCTTGCAAAGTGTTTATTGCTAGTTAATCGTAATTGGTGTTGCTG
>NC_089781.1:54666312-54676312 GCF_040412425.1 Macrobrachium rosenbergii | reverse complement strand
TGTATATATGAATTTTGGTCACTCATACACAGGTGCTCGCTTAAAGTGAACAAATATTAAGCCAAAAACATCGTTTGATATAGAATTCATTATACCTGGGGAATAATTTACACCGAAGATGAATCATAATTGATAACTGCTTCGACCTGACAGGATTCAGGATTCAATGAGCCCTTGCTTATTTTAGGAACAATGATAGACAGTGACTTTGATCACCATATATATATATATATATATATATATATATATATATATATATTATATATATATATATGTATGTGTGTGTGTGTGTGTGTATATATATATAAATATATATATACAGTATATATATATATATATATATATATATATATATATATATATATATATATATATATATATAGTATGTATGTATGAATAGAGAGAGAGAGAGAGAGATAGAGAGAGAGAGACAGACAGACAGACAGACAGACAGACAGATAGAGACAGAGAGATGAATGTGCATGGATGAGGTGTTGAATAGGAGAGGTAAAAAGCAGGATGCTTTGACCCTGATTGGTAGGGTAGTATGTTCAGAAATGGGAAGGATAAGGTGATTGTGTCTTGGGTACCTGAAAGGCGTAGAGTTAGGGGGGATGAGGCTGCTGTGGTATCAGGGATACTATGGACATCAGTTTGAGAATTGTATGGGTAAGACTGGGTGTGGGTGGAGAAAAATTTGTGAAGTGAGCTCATTGGCCAGCTTTTGAAAAGCACGTGGATGAAAGAGCGTGCCTGTGGTTGTTTGAAAAGAAGAGAGTTGTGATAGGTGATTTAGATGCAAGGATATTGGCAAATATGGCATTTCTAATGAAAATGAGACTGGAGGGTCTTATAGAAATGTGTTTAGAAGGGGCAATATTGTTGGAAATAAATGGTTCCAAATTGAAGTGTTCATAAATATTTCTGTGAAACTGATGGGTATTGAGGAAAAGCTTATTAAATATTGTGTTATAGCTAAAAATAGACAAAAG
Source organism: Macrobrachium rosenbergii (assembly GCF_040412425.1). Classification (NCBI taxonomy): domain Eukaryota; kingdom Metazoa; phylum Arthropoda; class Malacostraca; order Decapoda; family Palaemonidae; genus Macrobrachium; species Macrobrachium rosenbergii. Next base: position 54,675,320 of record NC_089781.1, on the reverse strand, counting down.
TAGTTGATGGATGTTATGGTGGAAGAGAGGTGGCTGGAGATGTATCTGATCAATTTTTGTTGAGGTAGACATATGAATAGGTGGAAGTTCAGGTTGTAGACGAATAGATGAAAATGGATCTCAAGTGTGATCAAGACGAAAGAGTTTGGGAGGAAGTGAGGAGAATATATGGTGAGCAGAATGAGGTTGAAAAAAGGAGCAGAGTGAAAGCAACAGAAGTTGAGCAGGAGGAGGTGAACAAAGTATGAAATACCAGGATAGGGTTATTGAGATAGCAAAATGTGATTGTGGTTTTAGGAAAGTGGGACGAGGGAGTGAAGACAGGGAGTGTTGGGATCAAGTAATCAGATGTATAATGAAGAAAAAACATTATTTGGGATGCATCTGCAGTACAGAAGGAAGATTGTGTATTGAAATACAGGAGCCTCAGTGAGCTGGCCAAGAATAAGGTGAGAGAGAATAGGCATGTAATCTATAAAGGCAGAAGGAAAAGTAATGATTTAAGGGAAGAAGAAGTTCTACAAGTTAGTTAATACGTGAGAAAAGGTGATGGTGCTGACCCCTGATCTTCCCAGACCAGTAGTTCTGGCCATCTTGGAGTGAGTTGTTGGATGATAATGATGATGACAAAGTTGAATATGCAACATATCAGCAAGAAAGTTGTCCCTGGTGACAACTTTCCCAGCCAGCTGCTCTACCACTCACGACTAGCAGAGTGACTTATGCTCAACTCGCAGTGGTAGTGCAAAAAAATGTTCAGATTTCTTCATTATACAATATATGATGTCCAAAGTTTGCTGGTCAGGCGTTAGGTTACTTTATATATAGCCAACTTGCTCTACCACTCACGACTAGCAGAGTGACTTATGCTCAACTCGCAGTGGTAGTGCAAAAAAATGTTCAGATTTCTTCATTATACAATATATGATGTCGTCCTCTTTTTATTGATGTATTTTTTTTTTTTTTTTTTTTTTTTTAGCTGATTGATGGGTGAAAGAAGGGTGAGGGCAGTTAACTTAAAGTTTGCTGGTCAGGCGTTAGGTTACTTTATATAACATAATACAATAATAATTTTACAAAACAACATTGTGAAGGTTATTTCTTATTAGTATAATCATATTAAAAACATAAAATGAAATAAAAAAATTAGTTCCAATTTCCTCATTTTAACCTTGGTTGAAAAACTGAAAGACACCAGGAGTTGACATGATGATGACAGAGATGCTGTGGTACACAGGTGAAAGTAAGATTGTGCGCCTGCCCAGGGTGTTTAAGATAAGTCTAGATGAGGGATGTTGTGTGGAGGAATGGGTGAGAGGAATAATTATTCTCATGTATACTGGTAAAAGGGGATGAAGAAGAGAGTAAGAATTATAAAGGCAAAATTTTAATTAGTATACTGGGGAAGGTGTATGGCAGGATTTGGACAGGATTTGTGATCTAGTTTGCTATAATTGGTTGCTGAGTCTGTAATCATCACCATTAATTGGTTCTACTTTTGTACATTTTGTTAGAAGGTAAGAGAGGTGACAAAAAGACTTGCAAGGAAAACAGATGGGGTTCAGATAAGGAATGACATGTGGGCCAAGTGTTTGAAATTAAATTATTTGAATTTGATTCTTGAATATAATTGTTCCCATTGAAAGTGAATGGAAAAAAAAAGCTGTATGCGAACCTATAATAAAACTTAGTGGATGGAGTTTTGTCAATGGATGGATTAAAGGGCGACGTACAAGAAACGATAAAAAACATCTAAAATGGAAGTGAAGTATGTTAAAGAATACTGAAAGAAGAGAAATCAGTTTTGTTTAAAAACGAGCCTAATAAAGGGTGTGTTACATCTTAATGTCTGTTTAACATTTTGATGGATGAGGTGACATGAGAAGTTAGAGAAGCATCAATTCCTTCATCTGTATAAAAACCTCTGATCTGAGCCTTTTAATCCATTACCTGTCCGTTGAGGGACGCAGCAGTTTCTGAAACGTAAGGCTGTATAATTTTCTCTTCCATGTCTTTATGGGCAATCTTCATTAGATGGAATTTCTTAAACAGGAAATTTTATAGTTTTATATATATATATATATATATATATATATATATATATATATATATATATATATATATATATATATATATACATACATACTAACAGTTCCTCATTCAAACTGGATGGTATCTAGTGGTGATATTTGTTAAAAAAAGTTACAAGCTTTCTAGGACAAACAGTCCTCATTTTCAAACATCCGTACGATGACCAGACGCGTAGTGTTTATATCCGTGTGCTGGGTACTTTAATCTAATAATTGCCTCGTGCTCTTGGTCCTTCTCTGCCCGCATCTTCATCCAGGCGTTCGTGCCCCGTGCATCCTCTTGCGTTTTTCTTTTGTTTCCTTGCTACTGTGGAGTGTACAATTTTTCTTGATATGCTGTCTTCAAAGCCGTTTCCTGTGTTCCCTGTCATTGTGTTGTTAGCGCATGTTATGAAGGCGTTATCTACAACCAGTCTGGCCGTTTTGTTGGTGTTCCTGTACAAAACATTCATATTTTCCCAGTCTATTTTGTGGTCTTTTCCCCAACAATGTTTGGCAACTGCGACATCTGATTATAATGTCTTACGTTCTGCATGTGTTGTTGCTTCGCTCTTTACAGGATTTGCCGGTTTCGCCATAGTACCCATCTTCACAGTCTAGACACGCTGCCATATATACCCACCCCCCTCATCCCCCTCTACCGACTTTTTGTTCCTAATGGTGTTTTTGTAGCTGCTTATCAATTTGAAATTATCTAGCTTCCTGTTGATGGGCGTAATAGTGTTGTTGTCCGGGACTGTAATTATTTTCTTTCCTACCAAATGTTCCTTTTCTATCCCCTCCCTCTCCCCAAAATAGTTTTTTCTTGCCTTGATGTGTGCCCGCTCCCACCAGTACTTACGGTATCCTAATCTCCTAAAACTCTCCCTCAGGTATTCCAGCTCTTCATCTAAGAATTCGGGACTGCAAATCCTATAAGCCCTAATGGCTAACCCTGTCATACTCCCATTTTTATTTCTTTCTTATGACTGGAGAATATGTGTATGTATGAATTGGTGTGTGTCTTCTTCCTGTATACTTTGAATTTTAACTTTTCCCCTTCCCTCTTTACCAGGACATCCAAGAAAGGAATTTCTCCCTCCTTCTCTTCTTCTATTGTGAACGTGATGTGTTCGTTTAGTTTATTTATGTTTTCTAGGAACTTGTGTAGATCTTCCCTTTCTCCATTTTAAATAATCTAGATTTCCTCCACATATCTTACCCATTTTACGATATTTAAGTTCCCTTTATTTAATTTGCCCACCACTTCCGTTTCAAACTATTCCATAAAGACGTTAGGTAGGATCGGCGAAAGACTCGAACCGATGGCCACGCCATTTTTTCTGTATATAATGATTTTCATCCCATTTTAACACATTAACCCTGAGGGCCACTGACAACAATTTTATCAAAACGTCATGATCTAAGTCGCATGTATAAACCCCTTCCTCCATATTCTTTTTTATTGCTTCGAAGCATCGTCATCTTGACTGGTACGTTGGTAAACAGGGAAGTTACATCCAAACTCGCAAATTTTCAATCTTTTACGTTGATTTCAGATAATTCATCTACAAGGTTCATGTTATGTTTTAAATGCTCTTCAGATACTAAACCCACCCATTTTCCCATTAAATATCGTAAAATGAGTAAGATACGTGGAGGACATCTTGATTATTCATAACGGAGAAAGGGAAGATCTACACAAGTTCCTAGAAAATATAAATAAACTAAATGAACACATCAAGTTCACAACAGAAGACGAGAAGGAGGGAGAAATTCCTTTCTTGGATGTCCTGGCCAAGAGGCAATCATAAAATTAAAGTACCCAGCACAGATATAAATTTAATGCAGCTGGACTACGTGTCTGGTCATTGTACCGATACTGGAGAATGAGGACTGTTTGTCATAGAAAGCTTGTAACTTTTTTTGAATAAATATCTCCACTAGATACTATCCAGTTTGAATGAGGTCCTATTAGTAATTGTAATAATGCCCAGAGCAATTGTGTATGTGATAGTGTTAATATATATACTGTATATATATATATATATATATATATATATATATATATATATTATATATATATATATATATATATATATATATATATATATATATATATATATATATATATATATATATATATATACATATATTCGCATATATTCGCTTATATGTCAGTAAATAGCGTGTGACAATATATTTAGCCGAGGCCCCAGGAAAAATAAAAGAAGGAATACAAGCGCTTTCATGTTCTCTCAACACATTTTCAAGGTACCTTGAAAATGTGTTGAAAGAACACGAAAGCGCTTGGTACTCCTTCTTTAATTTTTTCTATATATATACATATATATATGACTTTTTATCACATCACCGTGATTCATATACAATCAGTAAGCTATAAACGTCCTTTAATATCCAATTCGCTCTACCTCGGAAATAATATATTTTCATATATGTTACCGAAGGGGAATTTTTTTAGTTGATAATAAGTTCGTCGTCCCGTGGGCTCGAACCAGCGAAGGACAAGAACTCAGGACAAATGCACTACACGGTTAGCATGGCAGAGGTGGGTGGATATCGTCTCTAATACAAACACCTGAATTCGACGGGCGATTTGTATATGGGAGATGATATCCACTTATACCTCACTTGCTGGCCGCGTGGGTTAAGCGTCCACTGTAGTCCTGAGTTCTTGTCCTTCGCTGGTTCGAGCCCACGGGACGACGAACTTATTATCAATTAAAAAATTCCCCTTCGGTAACATATATGAAAATATATTATTTCCGAGGTAGAGCGAATTGGATATTAAAGGACGTTTGTAGCTTACTGATAATACACACACGCACACACACACACACACACACACACATATATATATATATATATATATATATATATATATATATATATATATATATATATATATGCATATAAACTAGGATGGGAGATGACAAATTATTAGAGATTTTTCGTTTAATAAAAAACGTATTCGAGTCTCCATAGTTATATTTATTATATTTCTAATCCCATTATGAGCCCATAGCAGAAACTATTATACTGTACCACTTATTATACGGAGTGAATCCCTTTCCTAAAAAAGGAGAGTGGTGTTTTGTGTCGCATTGTTTTTAAGGTACTGTAATATATATACACAATAAAAAAAAACAATAGAAAATTTTTCAACATACGCGTTGTAAGTGAGCCGAAATGTAAAGTTTGTCAAACGCCTCCCTTCCAAATAAATGTTGACTTTCGGTGCTTGTTCTTTTACCGTGTTCAAGCATTTGCATTACGCCAAAAACACTAGAAATATCAACATAAGTAAATTTGCTAATGCTTTTTCTAGAAGCCGTTTTTTTTCTTCACTGCAAGGCCCTTCATGGGGTCTTAGTCCCCGACTTTGTTTTCGTTTAGGCTTTCTTGAAATTGGATAAACTCGACCTGTAGCCTGTCTCACCTCCTGGACAGCACTCTGTTTACGAGGTGATTCGTTGACACTCTTCATATACAAATGTCTACCTTGATACGAAGTACAACTCCAGTTATACATCTGCTTGGGAAACAGTTTGTCAGTTAAGAACGGTAGCAGATTATTTCATACATTTTGTTGTGTGCTTTACTTCCACTCTTTTTGCAAAGCATGATATTGTTGTTAGCCACAATTTACGCCCTCCCAAATTTGATTCATATTGCTGTATGTGTGGTGGACTCCTAAGCTTGCTCTCGAGATATCCCTAGTCCATTAATAATGTCTGTCTGGCTCAAAGCTCTTTTACTTGTCATTTTGGCCTTTTCCTTAGTTTGTTCTCGAGTGAGTGAACGTTTTCTTCTTCAACCTACATTTTTCTAATGGGGCGATTTTTTTGAACATCTCGAAGCCGTTTCAGTCCGACATTGAAAAAATGTTCAAATTTTTTCCGAATTGGGTTAACTTAACTTACACTTCAGACGATGTTAGCTCGCGTGCACGCTTCACCTTCATTTTCCACTACATCATATATTTCCAAGAGATATGAAAAATACATGGTTGTCATAATAAGTAATGCATCAATCAGTAAATAATGCTTTTGTTGCTCCGGATTTCAAGTCATGCAGAGAAATATTCCATAGATATAGTATCAGGATCAATCTTGTTCAGCAGTCATAAACTCCTGAAAATGGTATTTGGGGTATTTTATTTCACATGCTATTATAATCCAATCAACCTTTGAATCAAAACGCTTCTCCTGCTGCTCATATCGTTGCTGGTCTTCCGTGCTTCCTTGAACTGGCTGAATGGAATTCTTCGTTTTAGCGCTCGTCGTCTCGCTCTCACTGAAGTGCTACGATTGAGGGCACCTTTCGATGAACACCACCTGCGTTACGCTACTGATCAAGATGAAGGACTCTAGTCTGGCTGTGTTTGTGATTTTATTTCTAGTTATTATTATAACGTCAGCTGGCAAATTTAAAAATACCACTTGCTTCCTGGTGACTGTCAGCAAACTTGCTGTAGTTCAGTGAGTGAGACTTTTACCCTAAAATAAATAATCATTCCTTCCGTTCTATGGAATATATAAAAACGCAATAGTTCAGTACCGACATAAATGTTTTGGGTCTATTTTTGCAAATGAACGAGGAGGCCCTTGACTTGTTCTCTCGTAGGACGTCAAGCGTTTTTCATATGGGCTTTTTCTCCAGGTGTTGAACTTGTTCTGTTTATGACAGATGCTTGACTGCGCGATTTTTCCAAGCAAGGCTGAGCACCAGTCCAAGTGAAATAGTGTTCCTTGAGAGGGAACGAACGAGATGACATTTCTGATAGAATTTCATCCATTTTTTCATTGAACGGAGATGGTCGTTGATTTCCGTTATCTTTGGAGCTTTGCATCACGTTCTGTTATTTCCCGGCTGGAATCAGACTTCAGCTACACGTTATTTCATTAGTAAATAATCATTATTATTAATTAGGATCTTCATCAATATGGGTTAATAGTCAGAGGTGCCAACAATCTGACAGGCATTGACCTTAACTATGGCTGAAACACTAGTAGGAACTAGATCCGGTCAATTACGAGCATGCTGAGTGACACTTATCAGCTAGAAACAATTGCAAAAATTCACATCCTGAGATTGCACCATCCTGCGCCGATCCCCTAATCATCTCGACAGTCACAACCTCCAGAACTGAATTCGTATCTTATCACTTTTTTTATGACATCTGCTCTTTAACCATTACAGCCTTTTTTTTTTTTTTTTGTCATGTAATGATGTAGGTTTAAGTTAACTAAAAATCGTGTACCTCATCTTTGCAAGAGAAAGTTCTGAGTTCATCACCCTTTTGAAAAATCTTGTCTTACTTCAACAACTTCCGTCATTGCGATTTCGTCCCGCTCTCTGTCTTGATACCTGCAGTTTTCTCCAGCTTTGAATGTTCAATCTTAACTCTCTCTCTTTGTACTTTTTTGTTATTTTTATCACCTTTCCAGTATTGTCATCTCTCGAGGTCAACGTGGCGATTATATCCTTTAAAGTTAACACGAATACAAACCCGAATATTTCTCAACACAAAAGTATTGACATCAGTTTTTTTTTAGGTCCTTTTGGGAATATTCCTTAGTTTAATCCGATTTCTATGAATTATAGTTTTAAAGGTATCCAAATGACTACATTATTTTCTCAAAATATCTTTAGCAAAATTGTTGCAAATTTTTCCATCCTGAAAATGAAAAGCTTCCTTTGTGAATCGCAAGTCAGCGTTCCAAAAGGCTCCTCATCCTTTTGGATTCTTCTTCTTATCTTCCGTTATTTGGTTCCCTCTTTTCCAGACCTCAGTTAGTTACATTTTTGGTCACTCAGCGGAGGTTGGCCGTAAGTTCTGGAGAGGTCTACTTTGCTCACAGCGTTATTTCCTCTCTTTTATTCCATGCATGCTACTCACACATCACTTCCATTCCATTTCCCGTGGTGTGACTCTCACTTCTGATCTTCAAGTCTTTTCGCTCTTCTCGAACATCACTGCGCTGGGTTTGGTTCCTACAGGCCACTTCTTCCTTGGAATCTGGATTCACCTTTTCAGTTGATGACCAGATAATCAATATCTCTATCTATCTACAATATATATATATATATATATATATATATATATATATATATATATATATATATATATATATATATATATATATATATATAAATATATATATATATATATATATATATATATATATATATATATATATATATATATATATATATATATAATATATATATATATATATATATATATATATATATTCATATATATATAAATATATATATTATATTTATATATGTAATGTAGATAGATAGATAGGTAGGTAGATATATGTGCGTGTCTTTTTTTCTTTTTACTTCATTTAGTTGTAGTCAGTGTGAAAAGAGTGAACGTGAAAAAATTCTTCTCAAATGGCGAAAGGAGCGTAAACATCATGTCGACGTCGGGGTAGTAACCAAAACAGAAAACCGAATTTTATCTCCAAATAAAGTTTTTTTTTTTTTTCGAGTGGGACTGATGGAGGATTTTGATAGTGGAGCAGAATCCTGAAGAGTTCCTAAAGTTAGAATGTAATTAAAAAAATATTTTGTACGACACCGTATGATCCTGATCACTCATTTAAAACGACAAAGGAAGGAAAAAATGAGTTGCTGTGCTTTCATTACAATTTGCGTAGATGAGCATATGATGCTTTCGCTCAAGCAGTGCGTGCAAAATGGACAGCTTTATGGAAAGTTGACATTATTGCCATCATCATAATTAAAATGATCTTTATTTATTAAGTGCAGAAGAGATGAGTCTCATAAGCCAGAGAGCGTCAGGTAATTTGTTCTTGGGTGGTGAGGCCTGTCTTCCGCGCCACGCCATGACTATTAGTAGCCTCGCTATCACAAGCATCATCATCAGCCAGCATTCCAGAC
>NC_089781.1:54608812-54661312 GCF_040412425.1 Macrobrachium rosenbergii | reverse complement strand
AATAAACAATTAATCTACACTGCCTCTTCCTTATCTAAACTCATTCTGCTGCTCCATTTTATATCCTTCTGTTGCCTGACATACTTTCTTAATCAAAATTCTATTATATGCCCTCCCAAGTATATAAAGTAATGTTATACTCCTTTAAATCTTACAGTATTCTCTATCATTTTGTACTTTGAAACCTTTTCTCATCCAGACATACTTGAGAGCCTGGTTAACTATTCAGACACACTGCCACCGCACCGCTATGCTGAAGCTTCTCATCCCTCGCATCATCTCATCAGCTCTAATTTGCTTTAACCAATGGAAATAGCTTCACTGAGATACCATAATCCATGTCCTTGAGTAATTTCAGTTTATTTGATTTCCACATTTTATTTAGCCTGCTCATTGTTTGACTTTCCTTTCTAAGTCTTTCACTGAATTCCAACTCCAAAGAACCTGTACTGGATATCATTGTCCAATGCATCTGAAAAATTCGACCTCACTAATCATTTCTCTAGTATTATTTCATCCCTTTGTGCACAATCTGTCCTCATTACTTATACTTTTCTTAGATTTATTTATAAGTCCCATCTCTCTCGATATATGATGCATTTTATTAAGCACCAGCGCATGTTTTAAGTCTTTCAAGTTTCCATCATCGTTCCAATGTAAAACTTCTTTCCATCTTCGACCACTTTTTCTTTGAGAAAAACAAAGCTATGGGAAGAGTAAATTGCGAAGGCGTGATAACATTCCTGTGTAGCACCCTACTATTTATTGCAAATTCACTTGGTAATAACTTCAACATTAACATTACATCTACTTCCTTCGTATATAATTTCAGTTAGCTTCACACATTTAAAGGAGCTGCGATAATAATGCAAGACCTTCCATAATATTAGTCTGTGTGCGTTGCCAAAAGTCATCTGAAAATTCCATACATCACTCCACAATAAATATTAACATCAATATTGGTCTGTGCAACTGCTTTCTTTTCTAAAATGAGCCTTTTCATCCCCTAAGAATTTCAAATCTGTTTTGTCAGTCTACTGAGAAAATGAATACTGAAGATTTTAATTACAAGTGACGCATGTGCAAAGGCTCTGTGGTTATTGTATTTAGTCAGGTAACCTTTCTTAGGTTAAAGATTTATATAATTTCCAGTTCCCAACATGAGACGCTTTTTCCATATTCCATATTTTGTGAAACACTCTACAGTAGTTAGTGAACAAGGTGTCACTTCATTTGCAACTAAAATCATCTCTGAAGTGATTTCATCATAACATGGTGTTCTCCATCTCCTGAGTGTCTATATTGTGATCCCACATCAAAAACTGTGGTTGCTGGCTAAGTTATTAGTACCTTAGCATTCTATTTAGACGCCGAGTGCTCGCGCCTTCCCGGGCAATGAAAAATCGTAGGCTTTCTACAACGGTCAGTTCAGGAAACCTGTCTGACATTCCCACGAGCACCCTTTAGCTATTGGAGAACTGAAGCCAAATAACTTTAACTTTGTATCAGTCTAATTATCCCCTTCATACCTCTCATTTATGACCTCACAAAGAAGTTCTCTCCAGCACAATCTTTCTTCTTTGTCTGCTGTTATTATTGACCCCTCCCCAGCTTTTGACATGAATAATTTCCTCTTTTCCTCTTCACCAGTAGATGTTTCATTCATTTTTCTATGAGACACTCAGACTCATCTGCCATTCCTGAATTTGCGGCTTTGTCAACATCATCGACCTGTTCGTCCAAACATTCTCTCTTGTGTCTTCTTTATTTAGCTTCACCTTTATCTAGACTTGAGTACTTAGCACGTTCTCCACTGCGTTCTTCATGGCCTTGAAATCTGGCTACAAGTACCTTTCGTTTTTCTATTCTTTTTTGTATGCCAGATCCCATCGGTCTTCCGTTTTGTTACTCCATATCCCAGTTCTTCTTTTCAGCAGATAGATTTACGTTCTTATGACAAAACAGTCCACACTGGTGGTCTACTGCTCCTCAGATAAGCTCTCTGGAACTGCCACTCTACTTTAATTGTAAAAGGTTCTCGAGCTTACAAAGAATAGAATGCAAATATACTAAAGATAAGGAAAAGTTTAGATATATATATATATATATATATATATATATATATATATATATATATATGCATACATATACAGAATATATATGTACACACACACACACACACACATATATATATATATATATATATATATATTTATATATATATATATATATATATATATATATATATATATATATATATATATATATATATATATAGAAGAAGACACATCTCAATATACACCTCATCCGTGGAATTGGAGGAAATGCATTTTATTCGATGGCAACATATATATACCTGGGTATGATGCCTTTCCTGTGATTCCCCTGGTTTAGGTGTATATATATATGTATATATATATATATATATATATATATATATATATATATATATATATATATATATATATATATATATATATATATATACATATATATTGTGTACATATATGTATATATATGTTGTACTCAACATGATAATGGGAAAACAGAGGAAAAAAGGAAATTCAGGTCTTAATTTGTACCATGAAATTTTCCCTCCATAAGGCCTCTTTCTGGATATATAGTACATTTACATTAGAAGTACACTGTAGATTGTGCTTACATATAGTAGAGAAGAACATAACATGCATTATTCTCTCGTACTGGTTCATCAGACAGAATCTGATAAGGCTAACTAAGTATTTGTGGAAATATATACTCAAGTTGATGCATTACAAATTTATACAGATTTTTCATTACATGGAAAAAGAGACGGTCTCTCTTGAATAAATCAATACTAGCATGAAAGTGATCTTTTTCTCTTTTAATCGATCAAATTACTATTTCTGAATGAAATTTGTGTCTGATTATTGAATATGATGAAAACATGATCTGAGGGCTACTGATGGCATTGTTTTTCTGGTCTTGGCAGGGCTGCCTGCACTCCACTCTGCTCTCCGCTTATTTTAGTTTTGCCGACTGTCCAATACTCTACTCTACATAAAACTTCAATTCTCACCCAAGGAATCTTGTATACCGACTATCCAGTTGTCGTATATGGGACTGTTTCTTAATAAAGTTTGACTTGTAGAATCCGGATACGAAAAGGCAACAGTTAAATTTAGTCATTTAAGTGGATGGCTAATACGATCAAGCAAGGCGTGTATTGTAATCAAAGTATATATATAGACACTGGAGTGAAAAGATCTGTCGCCTGGTGAGAATAATTATCCGTCTGCGCCATGTAATGGAAATTTATGCTTAACACTTACCCTTCATATGCATTCTATCTCATCGTAAAAAAAGAGAAAAAAAATCAGGGCTCATAGAAAAATAGATCTTATATCTAAATGCTTTATTTGCGTATCACGAGAAGATATTGCTCTGATAATAAGAGTATTGTTATCTTTTAGATGTACTTTGAATTTGGAAATGTTATTCATTCTAATGACTTTGGCATCTAAGAAAACTAGTGTTATTTTCTTCCTTCTCAACTGAAAATTAAGTCAAGAATATCAGTTCATTCAAAAGTATTATTGTGTAACCGAAGTCCAGCTGAATTTTCCAAATACTAAAGCTGCTGTTTAAATAACGGAAGCATAGGATATTGCCTGGTAAAATGAAACTTGCAAGGCTACTTTCATACCATTCCATGTAAATGTTAGAAAGAACGGGTGAACGGCAATTTCCCATCTGCACACCAAATTCCTGCCTAAAATACTTTCCATTAAAACAGTCCAGTTAACTGTAAAATGATACTGACTGGTGAAATAAGAACATTTCTATCTTGTTCATATAAAAATCTAGTCGTTATTAATAGTACACAGTAACACTTAAACAAGGTAGTTACATCGAAAATTATCTTAATTTCATTTTCCTTGATCTTACATTTTTGCAGTTTCTTAACAAAATAGACAGAATTCGTTATCAGTGAATTGGAAATTGTGCCAACTAACTAAAGGCTGCGAACATGAGATAGGGAATTTAGAAAAGTATGTGGCCCTTCAAACTGTGCCAATTATAAGTCTTATAGGATAATTAGGTTTATAGGTCTTGACATTAGTGCAAATAGGGGAAACATGCGTTATATGAACGAAACTTGTTAATTAGATCTATGAAATACACTATTAACCATTTCAGCGAGGTTAGATACCAAAGGTTTATGTGTACTGACATCGCGTAACAAATCATTCACTTCACATCAATACACTTCATCTAGAATGACGCTAAGCTTGCTTGTCGGCTTTAGTGATATACAAATTATCATCTTCTTTTCAAGATTTTAAAGCTGCATGGAAACTTTTAGGAAAACAGATAAAAAGCGTTCGCTTGATGTTTACTCTATAAACTTTGCAAAAAAGTGTTCGCTTGATGTTTATTTACTCTATAAACTTTGCATTGTGCTATGTTCAAAACATTATATCCCTAGGTATTATTTTCCACTCATTTTTCTTTTTGCACAAAGTTTTTAAAGCTATTTACAAGTGAGTGTTTCTTTGTAGGGTTACTGAGCTTTGTACCCAACTCATCGCTGTCCTCTCAACTTCTTATAACGCAGGATGAAGACTGAAGACATTGGATTCATCGCCTGTCATCTCTTTTCCTTGCTGAGGAGCTTGATAGCGACTCCAGTTTTCTCTTCCGCGTGGATCATTCTGCGCGCTCACTCTTCTCACATGATTGTTTGTACCAGGATTAATAGAGCGCTGCTAATCAGGATTAATAGAGCTCTATTAATCCTGGCTTGTCCGTCCAGTTCAAAAGAGGGGCTGCCATTCCAGAGGTATGTATGAACATCCACCCCACCCCCCCCGGTCAAGGGATTACAAATCAATTTCAGATCCAGACTTGGAAATATTTTCAAAATAAGTTTTAAATTCTCTCCCGTATTTCGCACTGTCAATGAAAGGTAGCGAAGCATAAAAAATAATTTTGGGACCATTAGGTATTGAGATCTTTGAGCGACATTTATTTATCGACTACGTAGCCTACAGATGCAGTGATTCCTGCCTTCCTCTTCTCTGTGGCGATCTTCGGTGGTTTGCTTGTTTACTAGTGCGAGATGTATCCTCGGAAAGTATGTGGTTTCCGCTCAGACACTACTGAAGTTTGGATCGACTCAGTGGGCAGCTGGCCATATAACTCTGAATTAAAAGGGGAAAAAATTCTCAACCACCAGAGAAGATACGTAGAGTGGAAAACAACGACTTCATTTAAAAACTTTGGAATTATAGCACATCTCCAGAGATCTCTTTTCTGATGGCATTAGAATAGCTTTTAATAAAACAACCGGTACCAAAGCTAAATAACCAAAAATACTTATTTACCTCTTCTCATCGCCTAAAATCATTTATTTCTAAATCTTCACCCTAGATATTTTTGTATCTTTGTTCACTCTGTTTTTGACTCTTAAGGTAGATTGGGCGCCTTAGTTGATTTGATTTTTTTTATTAGTTAATTATAGAACTTTTGTTAACGCTTGCTTTTAAAAACATGTTTTGAACTCCTTAATTTCATAATTTAGTATTTTTTTTAAAGAATATTTCTCTAAGTGTTTTATGTATTTTGACAATTTGCACGATTTTCTCAATTGACTTTTAACCATGTGCTACTGTTTATGCTCCTTTTTGGCCTTGAAAATGGAATGAGCCCCAATAAACAAGAAAGATGGTCTTTGCTGATGTGCTTTACTGAGGACTTTGCTGTCAAATCTGGTGTATCCACCAGATTTGACAACCAGTTTTAATGCAACCTCGTAGTCATATGACATACATGTCATGCATACACTTTCTAACTGCATTCTCAGTCAACTACCTGTCCGTCCACAGGCCGAGACACAGGGAGCTGATCTGGCAGAATATAATTAGTTTACCCGAGACCCTGGTGTGTCCTTCACCACACAGTGATAGAATGATACAAAAAGCCACAATTGACAAAATTAGGCAATTAAGGTTTGGTTTTGCTCTCCCTCGAAAGCTCAAGATCACCCTCCATTAGCACAGTAGACCAAGCACGGGTCTCACATAAGCCCCTGGTGACTAATGGACACAATATGACCGTGGCCAACACTGTAAGGACCACCTTTCTGAATAAAAACTAACAAGGATAAGAAACTCGGAGGATGTCTCTGGATGAGCCTGCGAACACAAATCATTCAGCCTCCATCTGCCACCTTTCCCAGAAGGCAGATTTTGTTCTTGATGCAATCACAGGTGCCCCACACGTTGCCTCAACAAGCAGGACCAGAAGACCTACACCAATTCCTAAAGGGTGAATTTTCTACCCTTACCCTCTGCAAACAATGGGCCCTCAACTGACTGAATACACTTGTCACACAATGTTTGAAATAAGACTATCTAGCAGTTGTCTGTGCCTTTAAAATTTGTGAGACTAAAAAATTTATTCAAAACTTGCAATCGGTGAATTTAATTTTGCTGATTGCAACTCGTAGATGTAGCTTGACACTAGTTGACAGGACATCTTTTCCTTGGAACAGCTCCTTGCTTCCAGCTGACACTAAACTCAAGTCCTTTAAACTGTATTCTTCCTTCTGCTTGAGACAACGTTGGGGGACATCAGGCTTTTTTTTTTTTTTTTTTTTGCCTTCTGTCTGTCTGCTCTCACTGCTCACCTCCTTAGCCATTATACAGTATACAGTGGCCTGAATTATCGATGATTCTGGTATACGATCGCTTAAACTGGAATCATTGAATGGACATGACTTAATTTTGATCATCCCGGGCAGTCTGAAATATCTTAAGAGAAACTTAGAATCAAATATATATATATATATATATATATATATATATATATATATATATATATATATATATATATATATATATATATATAGAAATACTAACATGTGTGTGTGTGTGTTTTGCTACCCCTCGACTTACCATGAATTTTCTTTAGAAATGAATCTGTCTTTCTTTACGATCAGCACACTTTTACTCTTGCTTTGTTCATTTTCCTAGATTTTAATGCTAACAATATTTTTGTCTCGCAATTATTCCGTCATTTGCCTTGTATTGGTTGTGGGAGGGCGTTGCTATGGGATGTGGGTTGGGAACCTGTGGTATTATCAAATGGGTCTTTAAACTCTATATATAAGCTTCATGTCCCGCTTCTTGCTGTTTCAGATTCCTTGAAAACCGTCGTTGTAGGATGTTAAAGCTTTACCAATGGCGGCTGCAGACTAAATATATCACAATTTCTTTTTACTTCATTGCATGTTCGGTGGCATTACACTAACTTTCCGATGTTTGGATTTCTCATTATATATGACATTACTTAAAAACTGAAAGGAAAATTAAGTTCAGAAAGAGAAAGCAAACCGAGAAAAAATTCTAATGATTTGGCCAGGTTCGGAATTGACTGGACTGGTTTCTGGGCGTCGTCAGTCAGATAGACTGACACATTTCTTGTCATCATGAGCAAATGGGTAGACATGACATTCGCATTCATATTTTTGTTCAGATTTGGAAGTGGAGAAAAAGAAACGAGTTCCTGTGATGCACAATTGAATACCAAAGTGGAATTACGTAGTTGAAGCGATATGGTAAGAAGCTACCCGGGTGAGTTTATTAATCTGCAGAGATACCGTAGTAAGGATCTTGGCGTGAATGGTTATTGGAAACTCTCGGTTTTGAAAGTCAGTTTGATAAGCAAAAGCCTATCACTATTTTGAAATGTCACTGCCTATCATCATATTGGGCACAGAGGCTGAGTACACGTTACGCAAACTTCCAAATAGAAGTCTGGTTTTTCAAGATATTTTCAGAAGAGAAACTCTACAGAAAGGTCCAAGGAGAAGGGACGCATCTCACTCGTAAAGTAAAAGCTACCTTCTCCTTTGGACGCCACTGTCGTTACAAATCTCAGTTACTGGCATTTGCCTGTTAACCTATATCAGCAAAAGTTCATTGTTTCATCTGCTCATTTTCAGGTACGGCGAACATATGGCATTAAGATACTGGGTGGAAGGATGAAGCAGATGACAGCCATCATCTCACTCAGGAAACCTTCCAGGAAGTACATCGTTTCCGGCACTGATTGTCCAAACGCAATTCTTGTGTTTTTTGGTCAAGGACTGTGTATGGACATCTCTGCTTGAGGCAAGGCTACGTCACATCCTCTGACATCAGCTCCATCGTTGGGAACACTATTTTCTTTATACATGCATACGTACATACATACATATACTGTATATATATAATTTATATATATATATATATATATATATATATATATATATATATATATATATGTGTGTGTGTGTGTGTGTGTGTGTGTGTGTGTGTGTGTGTGTGTGTGTGTGTGTGTATATACACATATATATAATACTAAAACTCTTAAATGTATGTGTTTGTTTGTTTGTTTGTTTGTTTGTTTGTTTGTTTGTTAGCTGTGTCATCTTCCCTCCCCTTCCCCTTCCCTCCCCATTCCCTTCCTCCCCTTCCCCTCCCCTCCCCCTCCCCTCCTTCCCCTCCCCTTCCCCTCCCCTCCCCCTTACCCTTCCTTTCCGGCCCACCTTCCCACTCCTATCCCCCTCCCCTTCCCCTTCCCATTCCCCTACCTGCAGACTTTTGCTAACTATTATTAGCAGGATTAATTTAGTTGTCATGTTCAGTAGAATACGTGTTGCTGTTATCATTTATGTAAGGATTATTTGTAACTAATGTGGTATATAAAGTGGGCTACGGGTGGTCTAGGCAAGTATATGATGGAATGGTGTCAAGATGCCATGATGTGTATACGAAGGTATGGAAATGCTACTTTTTTTCATCACAATAAAAAAAAGTGACTCAACGGGGCACAGGTGGTCTAGGCAAGATATATGGTGGAACGGTGTCAAGATTCCATGATGTGTATATGAAGGTATGGAAATGCTACTTTTTTCGTCACAATGACATGCAACCCTAACTGGCCCGAAATTTTCAACATCAAGTACGGGTGGTCTAGTATTTCTAGTATATATATATATATATATATATATATATATATATATATATATATATATATATATATATATATATATATATGTGTGTGTGTGTGTGTGTGTATACAGTATAAATGTATGTACGTATTGTTACCTGAGGAGTGATTTGACGTCTACAGTCAGAAAGGGTAAACAGCTTGACACTATTGTTCTGCGTTTCTAACACTGAAAGAACTAAAATTTGATAACGAGAAAAGGATTATTTATAGTAAAAAATAAATACAGTCAACGAAAAACTGAAATAATACATTAAACTGTTCTGATAACAGGGTAGCATAAGAATGAATTAGTTTCTAATCATCTGAAGGAATTATTCAAAAGGCCAATATATAGCCCAGACTTACTGATAAAAATGAATGATGCAATGTGATAAAAAAATACAGCTATTGGCTCCTCAAGTGATGGTAAATTGCAAATTAAGTCGGACGTGTCTCGGAACGGCCTCTTTCTTCTGGACAACCTGTGGGAGGGATAAGTAGGGTTTCAAGACCGATTAAAGAATCGCGAATTGAGTGATGCAGATTAACTTTAGTCGGATTAAAAGTCAGGGAGAAGTTTTGCAACGTAGCTAGTGACAGCCATGTTTATAAAAATTTGGTTTGACTATGGAGGGTTTTAAGATTATGTTACATGCAAGGATGGACAAAGAGAAGGGAGACTCAAGAAAAAAGGAAAGATTACTTATGGGTTCAACAAGTGGGCCAGGGCACCCTGCGCCTGGTGAGTGTCTAGAGGTTCCCTTTTATTCCACTGGCAAATGCGACGCAGCCTTTCCTTCTTTTTCTAGAACGAAGGATACTAAGGTAAAGATTACCTAATTCTACCGGGACTTGTTGTTACGGACGAACTCTGTCGTTTACTTTCTGTATCTTTTACTTAGTAATAAGGCAGAAATCATGTTATCTTAATTTAGCTTACTTACTCTCTTTCCAGTGCAGAACCAGATCAAACTCTTACACTCTCTGGCGTCTTTCTTTCCAGTGGAGAACCAGATCAAACTCTTACACTCTCTAGCTTCTTTCTTTCCAGTGGCGAACTACATCACACTCTTACACTCTATGGCTTCTTTTTTCCAGTGAAGAACCAGATCATACTATTACACTCTCTGACTTATTTCCTTCCCGTGGAGAACCACATCATACTCTTACACTCTCTGATTTCTTTCTTTCCAGTGGAGAACCAAATCATTCTCTTAAATTCTTTGGCTTCTTTCTTGCCAGTGGAGAACAACATCATACTCTTACACTCCCTGATTTCCTTCTTTCCAGTGGAGAACCAAATCATTCTCTTAAATTCTTTGGCTTCTTTCTTTCCAGTGGAGAATCACATCACACTCTTACACTCTCTGACTTATTTCTTTCCAATGGAGAAACAGATCATACTCTTACACTCTCTGGCTTCTTTCTTCCCAGTGGAGAATAGAACATACTCTTACACACTCTGGCTTCCTTCTTTTCCGGTGGAGAAACAGATCAAACGGTTACACTCTCTGGCTTCTTTCTTTCCAGTGGAAAACCAGATCATATTCTTACACTCTCTGGCTGTTTTCTTTCCAGTGGAGAGCCAGATCATACTCTTACACTCTCTGGCTTCTTTCTCTCCAATAGAGAACCATATCATACTCTTACACTCTTTGGCTTTTCTTATTCCAGTGGAGAACCAGATCAAACTCTTACACTCCAGACTTATTTCTTTCCAGTTGAGAAATTGATCATACTCTTACACTCTCTGGCTTCTTTCTTGCCAATGGAGAATCAGATCACACTCTTATACTCTCTGGCTTCTTTATTTCCAGATGAGAACCAGATCATACTATTACACTCTCTGGCCTATCTCTTTCCAGTGGAGAACACATCATACTCTTACATTCTCTGGCGTCTTTTTTTCCAGTGGTGAACCAGATCAAACTCTTAAACTATCTATGGCTTCTTTCTTTCCGGTAGAGAACGAGATCAAACTCTTAAACTCTCTGGCTTCTTTCTTTCCAGTTAACAACCAAATCATACTCATACACTCTCTGGCATTTTTTTTTCCAGTGAAGAACGAGATTATACTCTTAAACTTTTACTTCTCTCTTCCCAGTAGTGATCCAGATCATACTCTTACTCTTTATGGCTTCTTTCTTTCCAGTTGAGAACGAGATCTTACTCTAACATTCTCTGGCTTTTTTCTTGACAGTGGAGAACAACTCGTTCTCCTTCACTCTGTGGCTCCTTTTTTTTCCAGTGGAGAAGCAGATCATATTCTTACACTCTTTGGCTTGTTTCTTTCCATTGGAGAACCACATCGTACTCATACTCTCTCTAGATTCCTTTGTTCCAGGGGAGGACCAGAACATACACTTTATACCCTATGACTTCTTTCTTTCCAGTGGAAAACCAGACCATACTCTTACACTCTCTGGTTTCTTACTTTCCAGTGCAGAACCAAAACAGACTCTTACACTCTCTGGCTTCTTTCTTTCCAGGTGAGAACCAGATCAAACTCTTCCACAATCTGGCTTCTTTCTTTCCAGTGGAGAACCACATCATACTGGTACACTCTCTGACTTCTTTTTCAGTGGAAAAAAAGATCATACTCTTACACGCTCTGGCTTCTTTCTTTACAGTGGAGAACCAGTTCATACTCTTACACTCTCTCTTCTTTCTTTCCAGTGGAGAACCAAAATATACTCTTACACTCTCTGGCCTCTTTCTTTCCAGTGGATAACAAGATAATGTTCTTACAATCTCCGGCTTCTTTCTTTTCAGTGGAAAACCAAACCAACTCTTAAACTCTCTGACTTCTTATTTTCCAGTGGAGACCCATATCAAACTCTAATAATCTCTGGCTTCTTTCTTTAAAAGTGGAGAACCAGCTCATACTCTTACACTCTCTGGTTTCTTTCTTTCCAGTAGAATACCAGATCATACTCTTACACTCTCTGGCTTCTTTTATTCCAGTGGAGAAACAGATCAAAGTCTTACACTCCTGATTTATTTCTTTCCAGTGGAGAAACATATCATACTCTTACACTCTCTGGTTTCTTTCTTTCCAGTGGAGAACCAGAACATACTTGTACACTCTCTGGCTCCTTACTTGCCAGTGGAGAACCAGAGCATACTCTTGCAATCTCTGGCTTCTTTTTTTTTAATGCAGAACCAGATCACATTCTTACACTCTCTGGCTTCTTTCTTTCTTTCCAGTGGAGAACGAGATCATAATCTTCCACACTCTGGCTTCTTTCTTGCCAGGGGAGAACCAGAGGAGACTCTTACAGTCCTGAATTATTTCTTTCCAGTGGTGAAACAGATCATACTCTTAAACTCTCTGGCTTCTTTCTTGCCTGTGGAGAACCAGATCATACTATTATACTCTCTGCTTTCTTTATTTCCAGTGGAGAACTAGTACTTACTCTTACACTTCCTGTTTCTTTCTTGCCAGTGGAGAACCATATCATACTCTCACACTCTCGCTTCTTTCTTTCCAGTGGAGAATGAGATCACACTCCTACACTCTCTGGCTTCTTTCATTCCAGTGAAGAACCAGATAATACTCTTACACTCTCTGGCTTCTTTCTTTCTAGTGGAGAATCAGATCATACTCTTACACTCCCTAGCTTGTTTCTTTCAAGCGGAGAACGAGATCATACTCTTACACAATCTGGCTTCTTTCTTCACCGCGGGTTGCCAGATCATACTCTAACACTCTCTGATTTCTTTCTTTACAGTGGAGAAGTAGATCATACTCATACACTCTCTGACTTTCTTCTTTCAAGTGGAGAACCAAAACATACTCTTACACTCTCTGGCTTCTTTCCTTCCAGTGGAGCACCAGATCATACTCTTACATTCTCTGGCTTCTTTCTTTCCAGTGGACAACCAGATCAAACTCTTACACTCTCTGGCTTCATTCCTTCCAGTGGAGAAGCAGACCACACTCATGCACTCTCTGGATTCTTTCTTGCCCATACTCTTATACTAACTGACTTCTTTCTTTCCTGTGGAGAACCAAAACATACTCTTACACTCTCTGGCTTCTTTTTTTCAAGTAGAGAACCAGATCATACTCTTACATTCTCTGGCTTCTTTTTTCCAGTGGAGAATCAAATCATACTCTTTCACTCTCTGGCTTCTTTCTTTCCAGTGGAGAACCTACTCATACTCTTACACTCCCTGGCTTCTTTCTTGACAGTAGAAAACCATATCTTACTCTTACGCTCTCTGGCTTCTTTCTTTCCAGTGGAAAACCAGATCATACTCTTACGCTTTCTGGCTGCTTTCTTTCCTGTGGAAAATCAGATCATACTCTTTCACCGCCTTGTTTATTTTTTTTCAATAAAGGACCAGCTCATACTCTTAGACTCTGACTTATTTCTTTCCAGTAGATAACCAGATCATACTCTTTCACTCTCTGACTTCTTTCTTTCCAGTGGGGAACAGGATCATATTCTTACACTCTCTGACTGCTTTCTTTCCGATTGGAGAACCAGAACATAGTTTTACACACTTTAGCTATTTTCTTGACAGAGGAGAACCAGATCATACTTTTACCATCTCTGACTTCTTTTTTCCAGTGGAGACCTTTTCATACGCTTACACTCTCTGGCTTATTTCTTTCAAGTGGGGACCCATAATATACTCTTACACTCTCTGACTTCTTTCTTTCTAGTGAAGAACCAGATCATACTCCCTATCTTCTTTCTTCCCATTGTAGAAAAAGATCTTACTCATACACTCTATGGCTTCTTTCTTTCAAGAGGAGAACCAGATCACTTTCTTTCCAATGGAGAACCAAATCACACTCTTACACTATCTGACTTCTTTCCTTCCAGTGGAATACCAGATCATTCTCTTACACTCTCTTGTTTCTTTCTTTTCAGTGGAGAACCAGACCATATTCTTACACTCTCTGGCTTCTTTGTTTTTAATGGAGAACCAGATCATACTGTTACATTTTCTTGTTTCTTTCTTTCAACTGGAGAGCCAGATCATACTCTCAAACTCTCTGACTTCTTTCTTTCCAGTGGAGAACCAGACCATACTCTTGGACTCTGTGACTTCTTTCTTTCCAGTAGAGAACCAGATGATTCTCTTACACTCTCTGGCTTCCTTCTTTCCTGTGAAGAACCAGCTCACACTCTTACACTCTCTGATATCTTTCTTTCCAGTGGGGAACAGGATCATATTCTTGCACTCTGACTGCTTTCTTTCCGATTGGAGAACCAGAACATAGTTTTACACACTCTAGCTATTTTCTTGACAGAGGAGAACCAGATCATACTTTTACTATCTCTGACTTCTTTTTTCCAGTGGAGACCTTTTCATACTCTTACACTCTCTGGCTTATTTCTTT
Source organism: Macrobrachium rosenbergii (assembly GCF_040412425.1). NCBI lineage: Eukaryota > Metazoa > Arthropoda > Malacostraca > Decapoda > Palaemonidae > Macrobrachium > Macrobrachium rosenbergii. The sequence goes on along the minus strand of NC_089781.1, from coordinate 54,646,938 downwards.
CAAGTGGGGACCCATAATATACTCCTACACTCTCTGACTTCTTGCTTTCTAGTGAAGAACCAGATCATACTCCCTATCTTCTTTCTTCCCATTGTAGAAAAAGATCATACTCATACACTCTATGGCTTCTTTCTTTCAAGAGGAGAACCAGGTCACTTTCTTTCCAATGGAAAACCAAATCACACTCTTTACACTATCTGACTTCTTTCCTTCCAGTGGAGAACCAGATCATTCTCTTACACTCTCTTGTTTCTTTCTTTTCAGTGGAGAACCAGACCACACTCTTACACTCTCTGGCTTCTTTGTTTTTAATGGAGAACCAGATCAAACTGTTACATTTTTTGTTTCTTTCTTTCAACTGGAGAACCAGATCATAATCTCAAACTCTCTGACTTCTTTCTTTCCAGTGGAGTACCAGACCATACTCTTGGACTCTGTGACTTCTTTCTTTCCAGTAGAGAACCAGATGATTCTCTTACACTCTCTGGCTTCCTTCTTTCCTGTGAAGAACCAGTTGATACTCTTAAACTCTCTAACCTCTTACTCTCCAGTGGAGAACCAAATCATACTCTTACACTCTCTGACTTCTTTCTTTCCAGTGGAGAACCAGATCATACTCTTGCACTCTTTGGCTTCTTTCTTTCCAATAGAGAACCATATCATACTCTTACACTCTTTGGCTTTTCTTGTTCCAGTGGAGAACCAGATCAAACTCTTACACTCCAGACTTATTTCTTTCCAGTTGAGAAATTGATCATACTCTTACACTCTCTGGCTTCTTTCTTGCCAATGGAGAATCAGATCATACTCTTATACTCTCTGGCTTCTTTATTTCCAGATGAGAACCAGATCACACTATTACACTCTCTGGTTTCTTTCTTTCCAGTGGAGAACCACATCATACTCTTACATTCTCTGATATCTTTTTTTTTCCAGTGGTGAACCAGATCAAACTCTTAAATTATCTATGACTTCTTTCTTTCCAGTAGAGAACCAGATCAAACTCTTAAACTCTCTGACTTCTTTCCTTTCAGTTAACAACCAGATCATACTCTTACACTCTCTGGCTTCTTTTTTTTTCAGTGAAGAACGAGATAATACTCTTAAACTCTCTGACTTCTCTCTTTCCAGTAGAGATCCAGGTCATACTCTTACTCTCTGTGGTTTCTTTCTTTCCAGTTGAGAACGAGATCTTACTCTAACATTCTCCGGCTTTCTTCTTAACAGTGGAGAACAAATCATACTCCTTTACTCTATGGCTCCTTTTTTTCCAGTGGAGAACCAAATCATATTCTTACACTCTTTGGCTTATTTCTTTCCATTGAAGAACCAGATTGTACTCCGACTCTCTCTAGATTCCTTCGTTCCAGTGGAGAACCAGATCATACTCTTACACTCTCTGACTTCTTTTTTTACAGTGGAGTAACAGATCATACTCTTATTATACTCTATGACTTCTTTCTTTCCAGTGGAGAACCAGACCATACTCTTACACTCTCTGGTTTCTTTCTTTCCAGTGCAGAACCAAAACAGACTCTTGCACTCTCTGGCTTATTTCTTTCCAGGTGAGAATCAGATCCAGCTCTTCCACTTTCTGGCTTCTTTGTTTCCAGTGGAGAACCACATCATACTGGTACACTCTCTGGCTTCTTTTTCTCCAATGGAAAACCAGATCATACTCTTACACGCTCTGGCTTCTTTCTTTACAGTGGCGAACCAGTTAATACTCTTACACTCCTGCTTCTTTCTTTCCAGTGGAGAACCAAAATATGCTCTTACACTCTCTGATTTCTTTCTTTCCCGTGGATAACAAGATCATGTTCTTACAATCTCTGGCTTCTTTCTTTTCAGTGGAGAACCAAAACATACTCTTAAACTCTCTGACTTCTTTTTTTCCAGTGGAAACCCAGATCAAACTCTAATAATATCTGGCTTTTTTTTAGAAGTGGAGAACCAGATCATACTCTTACACTCTCTGGTTTCTTTCTTTCCAGTATAATACCAGATCATACTCTTACACTCTCTGGCTTCTTTTATTCCAGTGGAGAACCAGATCAAACTCTTACTCTCCTGATTTATTTCTTTCCAGTGGAGAAACATATCATACTCTTACACTCTCTGGCTTCTATCTTGCCAGTGGAGAAACAGATCATACTCTTACACTCTCTGGTTTCTTTCTTTCCAGTGGAGAACCAGAACATACTCTTACACTCTCTGGCTCCTTACTTGCCAGTGGAGAACCAGGTCATACTCTTACAATCTCTGGCTTCTTTTTTTTCAATGCAGAACCAGACCACATTCTTACACTCTCTGGCTTCTTTCTTTCTTTCCAGTGGACAACGAGATCATATTCTTACACACTCTGGCTTCCTTCTTGCCAGGGGAGAACCAGAGCAGACTCTTACACTCCAGAATTATTTCTTTCCATTGGTGAAACAGATCATACTCTTAAACTCTCTGGCTTCTTTCTTGCCTGTGGAGAACCAGATCATACTATTATACTCTCTGCTTTCTTTATTTCCAGTTGAGAACTAGTACCTACTCTTACACTTCCTGTTTCTTTCTTGCCAGCGGAGAACCAGGTCATACTCTTACGATCTCTCGCTTCTTTCTTTCCAGTGGAGAATGAGATCACACTCTTATGCTCTCTGGCTTCTTTCATTCCAGTGAAGAACCAGATAATACTCTTACACTCTCTGGCTTCTTTCTTTCTAGTGGAGAATCAGATCATACTCTTACACTCTCTAGCTTGTTTCTTACAAGCGGAGAACCAGATCATACTCTTACACTATCTGGCCTTTTCTCCCCAGCAGGGAGCCAGATCATATTCTAAAACTCTCTGATTTTTTTCTTTCCAGTGGAGAAGTAGATCATACTCATACACTCTGACTTTCTTCTTTCAAGTGGAGAACCAAAACATACTCTTACACCCTTTGGCTTCTTTCCTTCCAGTGGAGCACCAGATCATACTCTTACATTCTCTGGCTTCTTTCTTTCCAGTGGGGAACAGGATCATATTCTTACACTCTCTGACTGCTTTCTTTCTGATTGGAGAACCAGAACATAGTTTTACACACTCTAGCTATTTTCTTGACAGAGGAAAACCAGATCATACTTTTACCATCTCTGACTTCTTTTTTCCAGTGGAGACCTTTTCATACTCTTACACTCTCTGGCTTATTTCTTTCAAGGGTGGACCCATAATATACTCTTACACTCTCTGACTTCTTTTTTTCTAGTGAATAACCAGATCATACTCCCTATCTTCTTTCTTCCCATTGTAGAAAAAAGATCGTACTCATACATTCTATGGCTTCTTTCTTTCAAGAGTAGAACCAGATCACTTTCTTTCCAATGGAAAACCAAATCACACTCTTACACTATCTGACTTCTTTCCTTCCAGTGAAGAACCAGATCATTCTCTTACACTCTCTTATTTCTTTCTTTTCAGTGGAGAACTAGACCATACTCTTACACTCTCTGGCTTCTTTGTTTTTAATGGAGAACCAGATCATACTTTTACATTTTCTTGTTTCTTTCTTTCAACTGGAGAACCAGATCATAATCTCAAACTCTCTGACTTCTTTCTTTCCAGTGGAGAACCAGACCATACTCTTGGAATCTGTGACTTCTTTCTTTCCAGTAGAGAACCAGATGATTCTCTTACACTCTCTGGCTTCCTTCTTTCGTGTGAAGAACCAGTTGGTACTCTTAAACTCTCTAACCTCTTACTCTCCAGTGGAGAACCAAATCATACTCTTACACCCTCTGACTTCTTTCTTTCCAGTGGAGAACCAGATCTTACTCTTGCACTCTTTGGCTTCTTTCTTTCCAATAGAGAACCATAGCATACTCTTACACTCTCTGGCTTTTCTTATTCCAGTGGAGAACCAGATCAAACTCTTACACTCCAGACTTATTTCTTTCCAGTTGAGAAATTGATCATACTCTTACACTCTTTGGCTTCTTTCTTGCCAATGGAGAATCAGATCATGCTCGTATACTCTGGCTTCTTTATTTCCAGACGAGAACCAGATCACACTATTACACTCTCTGGCTTCTTTCTTTCCAGTGGAGAACCACATCATACTCTTACATTCTCTGACGTCTTTTTTTTCCAGTGGTGAACCAGATCAAACTCTTAGACTATCTATGACTTCTTTCTTTCTAGTAGAGAACCAGATCAAATTCTTAAACTCTCTGACTTCTTTCTTTTCAGTTAACAACCAGATCATACTCTTACACTCTCTGGCTTCTTTTTTTTTCAGTGAAGAACGAGATAATACTCTTAAACTCTCTGACTTCTCTCTTTCCAGTAGAGATCCAGATCATACTCTTACTCTCTGTGGTTTCTTTCTTTCCAGTTGAGAACGAGATCTTACTCTAACATTCTCTGGCTTTCTTCTTGACAGTGGAGAACAAATCATACTCCGTCACTCTATGGCTCCTTTTTTTCCAGTGGAGAACCAGATCATATTCTTATACTCTTTGGCTTATTTCTTTCCATTGAAGAACCAGATCGTACTCCGACTCTCTCTAGATTCCTTCGTTCCAGTGGAGAACCAGATCATACTCTTACACTCTCTGACTTCTTTCTTTACAGTGGAGTAACAGATCATACTCTTATTATACTCTATGACTTCTTTCTTTCCAATGGAGAACCAGACCATACTCTTCCACTCTCTGGTTTCTTTCTTTCCAGTGCAGAACCAAAACAGACTCTTGCACTCTCTGGCTTATTTCTTTCAAGGTGAGAATCAGATCCAACTCTTCCACTTTCTGGCTTCTTTCTTTCCAGTGGAGAACCACATCATACTGGTACACTCTCTGGCTTCTATTTCTCCAATGGAAAACCAGATCATACTCTTACACGCTCTGGCTTCTTTCTTTACAGTGGCGAACCAGTTAATACTCTCACACTCCTGCTTCTTTCTTTCCAGTGGAGAACCAAAATATGCTCTCACATTCTCTGATTTCTTTCTTTCCCGTGGATAACAAGATCATGTTCTTACAATCTCTGGCTTCTTTCTTTTCAGTGGAGAACCAAAACATACTCTTAAACTCTGACTTCTTTTTTTCCAGTGGAAGCCCAGATCAAACTCTAATAATATCTTGCTTCTTTTTTTTGAAATAGAGAACCAGATCATACTCTTACATTCTCTGGTTTCTTTCTTTCCAGCAGAATGCCAGATCATACTCTTACACTCTCTGGCTTCTTTTATTCCAGTGGAGAACCAGATCAAACTCTTACACTTCTGATTTATTTCTTTCCAGTGGAGAAACATATCATACTCTTACTCTCTGGCTTCTATCTTGCCAGTGGAGAAACAGATCATATTCTTACACTCTCTGGTTTCTTTCTTTCCAGTGGAGAACCAGAACATACTCTTACACTCTCTGGCTCCTTACTTGCCAGTGGAGAACCAGGTCATACTCTTACAATCTCTGGCTTTTTTTTTTTCAATGCAGAACCAGATCACATTCTTACACTCTCTGTCTTCTTTCTTTCTTTCCATTGGAGAACGAGATCATAATCTTACACACTCTGGCTTCCTTCTTGCCAGGGGAGAACCAGAGCAGACTCTTACACTCCTGAATTATTTCTTTCCAGTGTTGAAACAGATCATACTCCAGTGGAGAACTAGTACCTACTCTTATACTTCCTGTTTCTTTCTTGCCAGTGGAGAACCAGATCATACTCTTACACTCTCTCGCTTCTTTCTTTCCAGTGGAGAATGAGATCACACTCTTACACTCTCTGGCTTCTTTCATTCCAGTGAAGAACCAGATAATACTCTTACACTCTCTGGCTTCTTTCTTTCTAGTGGAGAATCAGATCATACTCTTACACTCTCTAGCTTGTTTCTTTCAAGCGGAGAACCAGATCATACTCTTACACTATCTGGCTTCTTTCTTCCCAGCAGGGAGCCAGATCATATTCTAACACTCTCTGATTTCTTTCTTTCCAGTGGAGAAGTAGATCATACTCATACACTCTGACTTTCTTCTTTCAAGTGGAGAACCAAAACATACTCTTACACTCTCTGGCTTCTTTCCTTCCAGTGGACAACCAGATCAAACTCTTACACTCTCTGGCTTTATTCCTTCCAGTGGAGGAGCAGACCATACTCATGCACTCTCTGGATTCTTTCTTGCCCATACTCTTATACTAACTGACTTCTTTCTTCCCTGTGGAGAACCAGAACATATTCTTACACTCTCTGTTTTTTTTTTCTTACCAGTGGAGAACCAAATCATACTCTTACACTCTCTGACTTCTTTTTTTCCAGTGAAGAACCAGATAATACTCTTTCATTCTCCGACTTCTTTTTTTCCAGTAGAGAACCGGATCATAAACTTACACTCTCTGGCTTCTTTCTTTCCAGTGGAGAATCAGTTCATACTCTTACAATCTCTGGATTTTTTTTCCACTGGTGAACCAGAATGCTCTTACACTCTCTGACTTTTTTCCTGTAGAGAACCAGATCTTACTTTTACACTCTCATACTTTTACACTCTTTCCTGCCAGTGGAGCACCAGATCATACTCTTACATTCTCTGGCTTCTTTCTTTCCAGTGGACAACCAGATCAAACTCTTACTCTCTCTGGCTTCATTCCTTCCAGTGGAGGAGCAGACCATACTCATGCACTCTCTGAATTCTTTCTTGCCCATACTCTTATACTAACTGACTTTTTTCTTTCCTGTGGAGGACCAGAACATACTCTTACACTCTGTGGTTTCTTTCTTACCAGTGGAGAACCAAATCATATTCTTACACTCTCTAACTTCTTTTTTTCCAGCGAAGAACCAGATAATACTCTTACATTCTCCGACTTCTTTTTTTCCAGTAGAGAACCAGATCATAAGCTTACTCTCTGGCTTCTATCTTTCCAGTAGAGAATCAGATCATACTCTTACAATCTCTGGATTTTTTTCCACTGAAGAACCAGAATGCTCTTACACTCTAACTTTTTTCCTGTAGAGAACCAGATCATACTTTTACACTTTCAGACTTCTTTCTTGCCATTGAAGAACCAGATAGTACTCTTTCACTCTCTGGCTTCTTTTTTTCCAGTGAAGAACGAGATCTTACTCTTACACTCTCTGACTTCTTTTTTTTTCCAGTGGAGAACCAGATCATACTCTTTCATTCTCTCGGTTCTTTCTTTTCAGTGGAGAAAAAAATCATACTCTTACACTCCCTGGCTTCTTTCCTGACAGTAGAGAACTAGATCTTACTCTTACACTCTCTGGCTACTTTCTTTCCAGTGGAAAGCCTGATCTTACTCTTACACTTTCTGGCTTCTTTCTTTCCTGTGGAAATCCAGATCATACTCTTTCATTGTCTTGCTTATTTTTTTCAGTAAAGGACCATCTCATACTCCTAGACTCTCCGACTTATTTCTTTCCAGTAGATAACCAGATCATACTCTTTCACTCTCTGACTTCTTTCTTTCCAGTGGAAAACCTGATCATACTCTTACACTCTCTGGCTCCCTTCTTTCCAGTGACGAACCAGCTCACACTCTTACGCTCTCTGACTTCTTTCTTTCCAGTGGGGAACAGGATCATATTCTTACACTCTGACTGCTTTCTTTCCGATTGGAGAACCAGAACATAGTTTTACACACTGGCTATTTTCTTGACAGAGGAGAACCAAATCATACTTTTACCATCTCTGACTTCTTTCTTTCCAGTGGAGAACCTTTCCATACTCTTACACCCTCTGGCTTATTTCTTTCAAGTGGAGACCCATAATATACTCTTACACTCTCTGACTCCTTTCTTTTTAGTGAAGAACCAGATCACACTCCCTGTCTTCTTTCTTCCCATTGTAGAAAAAAGATCATACTCATACACTCTATGGCTTCTTTCTTTCAAGTGGGGAACCAGATCACTTTCTTTCCAATGGAGAACCAAATCACACTCTTACACTATCTGATTTCTTTCCTCCCAGTGGAGAACCAAATCATTCTCTTACACTCACTTGTTTTTTTCTTTGCAGTGGAGAACTAGACCATACTCTTACACTCTCTGGCTTCTTTGTCTTAAATGGAGAACCATATCATACTGTTACATTCTGTTGTTTCTTTCTTTTAACTGGAGAACCAGATCATACTCTCAAACTCTCTGGCTTCCTTCTTTCCTGTGAAGAACCAGTTGATACTCTTAAACTCTCTGACCTCTTACTTTCCAGTGGAGAACCAAATCGTACTCTTACACTCTCTGACTTCTTTCTTTCCAGTGGAGAACCAGATCATACTCTTCCACTCTTTGATTTCTTTCTTTCCAGTTGAGAACTAGATCATATTCTCTTACACTCTCTGTCTTCTTTCTTTCCAGTGGAGAACCAGATCATACTCTTACACTCTTTGGCTTCTCTTTTTCAGGAAGAAAACCAAATTATACTCTTACACTCTCTTACTTCTTTCTTTCCAGTGGAGAACCTGATCATACTCTTACACTCTATGGCTTCTTTCTTTCCAGTGGAGAACCTGATCATCTTCTTACAAACTATAGCTTCTTTCTTTCAAGAGTAGAACCAAATCATACTCTTCCACTATCTGACTTCTTTATTTCCAATGAAGAACCAGATCATACTCTTACACTCTATTCTTCTTTTTTCCCTAGGAGAACCAAATCATACTCTTCCACACTCTGACTTCTTTCTTTCCAGTGGAGAACGAGATCATTCTCTTACACTCTCTGGCTTGCCTTTTTTCCAGTGGAGAACCAGATCATGCCCTTACGCTTACTGGTTTCTTTCTTTCCAGTGGCGAACCAGATCATACTCTTAAACTCTCTGGTTCCTCTCTTGCCAGTGGTGAACTACATCATACTCCTATACTCTCCGGATTCTTTCTTTCAGGTGGAGAACCAAAACATACTCTAACACTCTCTGGCTTCTTTCTTTACAGTGGAGAACCAGATCGTATTCATATACTTTCTGGCTTCTTTTTTCCAGTGAAGAACCATATCATAATTTTACACTCTCGGGCTTCTTTCTATCCAATAGAGAACCAGATAATATTCTTACTCTTTCAGGGTTCTTTCTTTCCATTGGAGAACCAGATAATACTGTTACACTCCATGGCTTCTATTTTTCGAGTGAAGAACCAAATCATAATATTGCACTCTCTGGCTTCTTTCTTTACAGTGGAGAACCATATCATACTATTACACTCTCTGGCTTCTTTCTTGTTAGTGGAAAACCAGATCATATTCTGACACTCTCTGGCTTCTTTTTTTCCAGTGAAGACCCAAATCATGCTCTTACACTCTGTGGCCTCCCCCTTTCCATTGGAGAACCAGATCATGCTCTAACACACTCTAGCTTCTTTACTCTCTGGCTTCTTTCTTGCCAGTGTTGAACCAGCTCATACTCTTATGCTAACTGACTTCTTTCATTCTCGTGAAGAACCAGAACATTCTCTTACACTCTATGGATTCTTTCTTGCCAGCTAAGAACCAAATCATAGTATTACACTCCGTGGCTTCTATTTTTCGAGTGAAGAACCAGATCATACTATTACCTCCCTGTCTTCTTTCATTCCAGAGGAAAACCACATCACACTATCACACCCTGGCTTTTTTCTTGCCAGTGGAGAACCAGACCATACTCTTACACCCTCTGACTTTTTTTCTAGTGATGACCCAGATCATAGTATTACACTTTCTGGCTTCTTTCTTCCCAGTGGAGAACCAGATCATATTCTGACACTTTCTGGCTTCTGTTTTCCAGCGAAGAACCAGGTCTTACTCTTTCACTCTCTGAATTCTTTCTTTCCAGTAGAGAACCAGGTCATTCTCTTACACTCTCTGGCTTCTTTCTTTACAGTGGAGAACAAAATCATACTCTAACATTCTCAGGCTTCTTTTTTTTCCAATGGGGAACCAGCTCATACTCTTACATTCTCTATCTTCTTTCTTTCCAGTGGAGAACCAGATCATGCTCTTACTCTCCCTGGCTTTTTTTTTATTCCGGTGAAGAACCAGATCAAACTCTCTGGCTTCTTTCTTTCCATTGGAGAAACATATCATACTCTTACACTCTATGGATTCTTTCTTGCAAGTGGAAAACCAGATCATACTCTAACATTCTCGGGCTTCTTTTTTTGCAGCTCTTACTCTTACATTTTTTTATCATCTTTCTTTCCAGTGGAGAACCAGATCATATTCTTGCACTCTCTGGCTTATTTTACTCCAGTGAAGAACCACATCAAGCTCTCTGGCTTCTTTCTTTCCATTGGAGAACCAGAACATACTCTTACACTCTAAGGCTTCTTTCTTGCCAGTGGAAAACCAAATCATACTCTTACACTCCCTGGCTTCTTTATTTTTAGTGGAGAGGCAGATCATACCCGTACACTCTCAGTCCTCTTTTTTTCAGGGAAGTATGAGATCATACTCTTACTCTCTCTCTAACTGCTTTCTTTCCAGTAGAGAACCAGATCATACTCTGACATTCTCAGGCTTCTTTCTTTCTAGTGGAGAACCAGCTTACACTCTTACACTCTGGCTTTTTTTTCTTTCCAGTGGAGCACCAAATCATACTCTTACACTCTCTATCTTATTTTAGCCCATTGAAGAACCAGATCAGACTCTCTGGATTCTTTTTTTCTAGTAAAGAACAAGATCATACTCTTAGACTCTCTAACTTCCTTCTTTCCAGTAGATAACCAGATCATACTCTTACACTCTCTGGCTTCTTTCTTTCCAGTATAGAACCAGACCATATGCTTCCACTCTGTGGCTTCTTTCTTGCTAGTGAAGAACCAGATCACATTTTTACTGTTTCTGGCATTTTTTTTTCCAGAGAAGAATCAGATTATAATCCTACACTCTCTGGCTTCTCTGTTTCCAGTGGAGAACCAGATCCTACTCTTACACTCTCTGGCTTCTTTCTTTCCAGTGGAGAAACAAATCATACTCTTGCACTCTCTGGCTTCTTTTTTCCAGTGAAGAACCAGATCATACTTTCTGGCTCCTTTCTTTCTATTGTAGAACCAGATCATACTCTTACACTCTGTGGCTTCTTTCTTTCCAGTGTAGAACCAGATCACTCTCTTACATTCTCTGACTTCTTTCTCGCCAGTGGAGAACCAAATCATACTCTAACACCTCTCACATTCTCTGGCTTCTTTCTTTCCAGTGGAGAACCAGATCATACTCTTGCAATCTTTTGCTTTTTTTCTTTTCAGTGGAGAACCAGACCATACTCTTACACTCTCTGGCTTCTTTGTTTGTAGTGGAGAACCATATCATACACTTACATTCTCCGGCTTCTTTCTTTCCATTGGAGAACCACAACTTACTCTTAAACTCTCTGCCTTCTTTCTTTCCATTGGAGAACCAGACTATACTCTTGAACTCTCTGACTTCTTTCTTTCTACTGGAGAACCAGGTCATACTTTTACGCTCTCTGTCTTTCTTTCCTGTGGCAAACCAGACCATACTCTTACACTCTCTGACTTCTTTCTCTCCAGTGAAGAACCAGATCATACTCTTACACTCTCTGACTTTTTTCTTTCCAGTGGAGAACCAGATCATACTCTTACACTCTGTGGCTCTTTTCTTTCCAGTGGAGAACAGCTCACACTCTTACGCTCTCTGACTTCTTTCTTTCCAGTGGGGAACATGATCATATTCTTACACTCTCTGACTTCTTTCTTTTCGATTGGGGAACCAGAACCTACTTTTACACACTCTGGCTTCTTTCTTGACAGAGGAGGACCCGATCATACTTTTACAATCTCTCACCTCTTTCTTTCCAGTGGAGAACATTTTCATACTCTCTCACTCTCTGGCTTATTTTTTCCAAGTTGAGAACCAGAATATACTCTTACACTCCCTGACTTCTTTCTTTCAAGTGAAGGACCAGATCATAACTCCCTATTTTATTTCTCTCCATTGTAGAACCAGATCATATGCTTACACTCTCTGGCTTCTTTCTTTCCAAAGGATAACCAGATCACAGTCTTACATTCTCTGAGTACCTTCTTTCCAATGGAGAACCAAATCACCCTCTTACAATATCTGACTTCTTTCTTTCCAGTGGAAAACCAGATCATTCCCTTACACTTTCTTGCTTCTTTCTTTTCAGTGGAGAACCAGATCATACATTTACCCTCACTGGCTTCCTTGTTTCTAATGGAGAACCAGATCACTGTTACATTCTTTTGTTTCTTTCTTTCCACTGGAGAACCAGATTATACCCTTAAACTATGACTTCTTTCTTTCCAGTGGAGAACCAGACCATAATCTTGGACTCTGTGACTTCTTTCTTTCCAGTGGAGAACCAGATGAATCTCTTACACTCTCTTGCTTCTTTCTTTCCAGTGAAGAACCATTTGATACTGTTAAACTGTCTGACTTCTTTCTCTCCAGTGGAGAACCAAAACATACTCTTACACTCTCTGACTTCTTTCTTTCCAGTGGAGAACCAGATCATTCTCTTCCATTCTCTGACTTCTTTCTTTCCAGTTGAGAACTAGATCATAATCTTACACTCTCTGCCTTCTTAACACTGGGAAGGATGTGAGAAATCTACTAACTATAGAGCACTTGAATGATCAGTCTTTACTATCGCATTTTGATGAAGTACAATTGTTAATAAAAGAAAGAAAAATAGACATTTTATGTATAAGTGAAACATGGCTAGATTCGGGTATTCGAGATAGTTTTGTAACCATTTCAAATTTTAATATCTATCGATGCGACCAGGGAAGAGGAGAAGGAACTTGTATTTATGTTCGAGATGATTTAAAAGTGAACAGAATTACCCTAAGTGTTGATAAAGTAGTAGGAGTAGAGGATATCTGGATAACTATACAGCTTAAAAAGCTCCCATCATTCATTGTAGGGTGTGTTTACCGCCATCCCAAAGCTTTAATCTCCTCTTTCGATTACATTAAGGCTGTTTTTAAAGCTGTTTCCTTGCGTGGAAAACCAATTTTTATACTAGGTGACGTTAATGATGACTTATTATCCTCTAATAGTAAATTAAGTAAAATTATACACCAATTAAACCTACATCAGGCAATTAATAAACCTACAAGAATTACAAGTATATCCTCATCATTGCTCGATGTTATCATCACAAATAAATCATAAATGATTTCCCAAGCTGAAGTAGTTCCCTGTCCTATTGCTGACCATGAGTTGGTAACACTACAAATTGATATTTCAAAACCAAAAGGAAAGCCTGTAACTAGAACATTTCGTAGTTTAAGAAACTATAGTCAGAATACGTTCTGTAATAGCCTATTAAATAGAACCTGTGACCTTAATGCTGTTTTAAGTACTGACAATGTAAATATTCAATTTCCTATATTTACCAATATTTTTGTTGAGTTTAAATGAGTGTACCCCATCTGTAAAAAAAGTAATTACCTTTAGATCAGCCCTTGGATAAGTCATGACCTTAAAATACAAATGAAAGCAAGAGATGAATTGCACGAAGAGTCAAAAGGGATACAGTAACCTAGAATTAAGAAATGTTTATAAAAACTATAAAAAACGAGTTAATCAGCTTATTAAAACAAAGAAGGCAGAACATTTTAAAGATAAGTTTAAAAACTGTCATGGTAATTTGTCTTTCTAAATGGAAAATTGTTCATGAAATGATCCTGCCACAAACAGTAACATAAGTATCCATGATGACAAAGATAAGAAAGATAAAGCAGAAGAATTTAACGAATATTTTGCGAATGTAGGTCGACTGGCCTTCGAAAGTTCTCAACTGACCTTGAATGCAAACAATAATCTGCCCACTTTAGATACTATTATACCTCAAGGTATCGCTAATAACTTTTTCAGGCCCCAACCCGTTGACGTTGATACAGTTGTCTTGATAGTGAGGGATTTGAATGACTCAAAGGCGTTTGGATCTGATGGTATTTCTCTCCGTTTCATACGTGATGCCTTACCCGTGATCAGTTTTTATCTAACCGTTATAGTGAACACCTCCATTGTAACCGGTTTATACCCCGGCGACTGGAAACTATCTCATGTGATACCATTTTTTAAGAACGATGACCCAGATGCAGTCGGAAATTATCGGCCTTTATCACTTCTACCAGTGTTATCTAAGATATTAGAAAAAATAGTCTCAGTTCAGCTCATGCAATATCTTGAAGAAAATAATTTATTATCACAAACGCAACATGGTTTTAGACCACATCTATCAACCGAAACCACACTGATGAAGATCACAGAAAAAATTTACAGTAACATAGACGAAAAAGATCTCTCTTCTTATATTGCTGATCTCTCTAAAGCATTTGACAGCGTTAGCCATGATGTCCTACTTAGTAAATGTATACAACTAAAAATCGACCCGTTTTGGTTCAAAAATTATTTGGAAAATCGATATCAGTCAGTACGAATAAACGATGTAATACCGTCCTCTAAACCAGTACAATTTGGAGTCCCAGAAGGATCAATATTAGGACCAATTCTTTTCTTAATTTATATCAATGACATGTCCGTTTCATTACAGGATTGTCTTTTAATACAGTATGCAGATGACAGTCAAATTCCTAATCACCGGAACCATAGAAGAATTACAAATGTTAATTTCAAGAGCGGAAAGTATCTTAGAAAATGCTAAATATTATTTCCAAACCAATGGATTAAATGTAAACGAATCCAAAAACTCAGTATATTTTCCTTTTTTCAAGGCAATACATTTCTCAAATTCCTGATAATGTAGTCATAAATTTTAATCTATGCTATTGGAAAAAATGACCATGTAAAAACCTTGGAGTTTACTTTGATCAGTACATGCTTTTTGATGTTCATATAAATGAAGTCAGTAGGAAAGTGAATGGAACACTAATATACCTAAACATAATAAAAGACAGATTTGATAATGAAATGCGTAAAATGGTCGTTCAGCCTTTCCGTTAAGCATAGTAAACTACTTTTGAAGGTCTGGGGCACTACGATCAGACTGTAAAGTCACCACATCGGCGCCAGGATAAAACAGATCATACTCATTAATTAAGTCTCCGCTGAGCTTGTTTTCTTTGGTGACTTTCCGTTTTCTTCAAGCTCAATTAGTCACGCCTAAAACGTGCCAGGTCACGCATTTTAATCATTTTTACTTTATGGTATTTATACTTTGTCACACATTGTGTATCAGTTCATGTTTCTTCTGTTCACAGGCATCAAGACTGTATCCATATTGTAAACTCTGTTGTTTTGTATTGTAATTTGTACTCTTCACTGCATATTATTGTTTATTGTTTCCCAGGTCACAGTCAATTTACATTGTCTTTCTTTCCAAAACCAGGCGTCAAAACCGCAATATAACTTCCTTCTTTCTGTAATAAAGTAGCAGTAACTTTTTTCTTTCAGTGGATGCTCGTTTCTTTGACACCTTTCTTTCCAGTGGTGACCCAGATATCCTCTTACACTCTCCATTAGCGGACTTTCCAGTGGAGAACGACTCAGTCTTGGCTCCAGGATTTCTCCAAAACGCTCTTACACTCTCTGGCTTCTTTCACAGTGCTGTAACCAGCGTTTGAGCGTGCTGACTCTCTTTTGGAACGATCATGCGTACTCACTTCTTTTCTTTCCAGTGGAGAACCAGCGGAACCTTACACTCCTAATGGCGTCAGTAGAAACCTGCATACTTACACTGTGAAAACCCAGTGAGTCAAGATAATCTTTTTCTGATTTTATTCATGGACGCGGATATCCTCCTTCATTTTTTAAACGAAGAACCCGATCATGGACTCTCTGAGGTTTACCTTTCCAAAATAACCTCCATCACAGCCTTGCCATTAATTAAGTCTCCGCTGAGCTTGTTTTCTTTTCTTTTCGACTTTCCAGATCATTTTTTTCAAGCTCAATTACTCACTTTTCTTTCCGTGCCAGGTCACGCATTTTAATCATTTTTACTTTTTATGGTATTTATACGAATGTCACACATTGTGTATCACATGTTTCTTCGTTCAGGCATCAAGACTGTTCCATATTGTAGCTCTTTCTTTTGTACTGAATTTGTACTCAGATTCACTGCATATTATTGTTTATTGTTTCGACCTCAGGTCTTACAGTCAATTCCATTGTCTCAGTGAAGAACGCATTTATTACACTTCTGGCTTCTCAGTCCAGTATCAAAACAGATAAGCTGCCTGGATCTGTAATAAAGATCAGCAGTAACTTTTACTCTGCTTTTTTCTTTTGACACCTTTGACACGTCTAAACAACAACAACATCGAATACAAAAACTCCAAAACTTCTTATGCAAAGTAACTGATGGGAAGGCAAAGAAATACGATCATGTAACTCTGACCAATTTTAAGGAAATTACCAGATGGCTAAATATAGAACAAGGAATACAGTATCACTTATGTCTGCTTTTATAAAATATTAAATAATTTATTACCAGTATGGATTTTTCCTCTGACATCAGTTAGATTTAGAAGTGACAGGACAACAAGAAATAGCAACGACTTTTTACCCAAGGACAAATACCATAGCTGGGTAAAAATCGTTCTCTGTACAGGGTCCTTTGGCTGGAATAAGCTACCAACAGGTATAAAAACAGATAGTTTAATATCAATTCTTTCAAATCAGTGTTAAAAAACACATTTTGCCTGTAGGTTGATTACTCTTTACACTCTATGCTATAGTAACGATAAGAGTACAACTTTCTGAACAAAAGTGATGCTTAATTTAACTATTTAAATAAAATTATACATACTACTAAACTATGTATTGCAAGGCTACGATTTCGTTTTGCATTTTTAAGATGTTCATTCAGGTTTGTTGTATGTAGTAAATTGTAAGTAGTATAAAATCTAACTCTTCCATCGAAATGCATTTTATTCATGTAAGATACAGAATAGCCAATGTAAATATTGGAAATAAAGCTTATTATTATTATTATTATTATTAATTTCCAGTGGAGAACCAGATCATACTCTTACACTCTCTGGCTTCTTTCTTTCAAGAGGAAAACCAAATCTTTCTCTTACACTCTCTTACTTCTTTCTTTCCAGGGAGAACCTGATCATACTCTTACTCTCTATGACTTCTTTCTTTCCAGTGGAGAACCTGATCATACTCCTACCCTCTATAACTTCTTTCTTTCAAGAGTAGAACCAAATCATACTCTTCCACTCTCTGACTTTATTTCCAATGGAAAACCAGATCATACTCTTACACTCTATGACTTCTTTCTTTCCATAGGAGAACCAAATCATACTCTGCCACTCTCAGATTTCTTTCTTTCCAGTGGAGAACGAGATCATTCTCTTACACTCTCTGGCTTGCTTTTTTCCAGTGGAGAACCAGACCATACCCGTACACTCACTGGCTTGTTTATTTCCAGTTGAGAACAAGAAAATACTCTTAAACTCTCTGGCTTCTTTCTTGCCAGTTGTGAACCAGATCATACTTCTATACTCTCTGGATTCTTTCTTTTACTCGTAGGTGGAGAACCAAAACATACGCTTCCACTCTCTGGCTTCTTTCTTTTCAGTGGTGAACCACATCATACTCGTAAACTTTCTGACTTCTTTTTTTCCAGTGAAGAACCATATCATAAATTTACACTCTCTGACGTCTTTCTTTCCAATAGAGAACCACTCTGGCTTTTTTCTTTCCAGTGGAGAACCAGATAATACTCTTCCACTCTCTGGCTTATATTTTTCGAGTGAAGAACCACATCATACTATTACACTCTCTTGCTTCTTTCTTTCCAGTGGAGAACCACATCATACTATTACACTCTCTGGCTTCTTTCTTGCCTAAGGAGAACCAGATCATATTCTGACACTCTCTGGCTTCTTTTCTTCCAGTGAAGAACCACATCATACTCTTACACTCTCTGGCTTCTTTCTTTCCATTGGAGAACCAGATCATACTCTTACACTCTCTGTCTTGTTTCTTTCCAGTGGAGAATCAAATCATACTCTTGCACTCTCTGGTTTCTTTTCTTCCTGTGAAGAACCAGATAATACTCTTGGAACGTAGAGAGCCATATCATACTCTTACACACTCTGGCTTCTTTATTTCCAGTGGAGAACTAGATCATATTCTTACACTCTCTGGCTTCTTTCTTTCAAGTGGAGTGACAAAACATACTCTTACACTCTCTGGCTTTTTTCTTTCCAGTGGAGCAACAGATCATACTATTACACTCCCTAGCCTCTTTTTTCCAGTGGAGAACCAGATCAATTTCTTACACTATTTGGCTTTTTTCCTTCCCGTGGAGAACCATATTATAATCATACACTTTCTGGCTTCTTTCTTACCTGTGTAGAACCAGCCCATACTCTTGTACTAACTGACTTCTTTCTTTCTAGTGGAGAACCAGAAAATACTCTTACACTCTATGGATTCTTTCTTGCCAGTAAAAAAACAAATCATAGTCTTTAATTCCATGGCTTCTATTATTCGAGTGAAGAACCACATCAAACTATTATTTTCTGAGGCTTCTTTCTTTCCTGTGGAGAACCACATCATACCATCACACTTTCTGGCTTCTTTCTTGCCAGTGGAGAACCAGATCATACTCTTACACTCTCTGACTTCTTTTTATCCATTGAAGACCCACATCATACTATTACACTCTCTGGCCTCTTTCTTGCCAGTGGAGAACCAGGTCATATTCTGACACTCTCTGGCTTCTGTTTTCCAGCGAAGAACCAGGTCATACTCATACAGTCTCTGACTTCTGTCTTTACAGTATAGATCCAATTCTTACTTTTGCACTCTCTGGCTTCTTTTTTTCCAGTGGAGACCCAGGTCATACACTTACAGTCTCTGACTTCTTTCTTTACAGTATAGACCAATTCTTACTCTTACACTCTCTAGCTTCTTCCTTTCCAGTGGAGAACCAGGTCATACTCGTACACTCTCTGGCTTCTTTCTTTCCAATGTAGAACCAGATCATATGCTTACACTCTGTCTTCTTTCTTTCTAATGGAAAACCAGACCATACTCCCACACGCTCTGGCTTCTTTTTTCCAGTAAAGAACCAGATCAAACTTTTACACTCCCTGGCTGCTTTCTTTCCAGTAGAGAACTAGATCATACTCCTACACTCTTTGGCTTCTGTCTTTCTGATCGAGAAGCAGAACATACTCTAACAGTCTTTGGATTCTTTCTTGCCGGTAGAGAACAAGATCATATGTTTACACTCTCTGGCTTCTTTTTTTCCAATGGAGAACAAGACCATACTCTTTCATTCTCTTGCTTATTTTATCCCAGCAAAGAACCAGATGAAACTCTTACACTCCTGACTCATTTCTTTGAAGTGGTGAAACAAATCATACTCTTACACTCTCTGGCTTCTTTCTTTCCAGTGGAGAACCAGATCATACTCTTACACTCTCTGGCTTCTTTATTTCCAATGCAGAACCAGTACATAGTCTTACACTCTCTGGCTTCTCTCTTGACTGTTGAGAACCACATCATACTCTTACACTCTCTATCTTCTTTTTTTTTCAGTGAATAACAGGATCATACTCACACTCTCTCGCTTCTTTCTTTCCAATCGAGAATCAGATCATCCTCTTACACTCTTTGGTTTCTTTGTTTCCAATGGAGAATCAGATCATACTCTTACACTCTCTGGTTTCTTTTTATTCGAGTTACGGACCAGATGATATACTTAACCTCTCTGGCTTCTTTCTTTCCTGTGTAGAACCAGATAATATTCTTACACTCTCTAGCTTCTATCTTTCAAGTGAAGAACCAGATTATACTCTTACACTCTCTGACTTCCCTCTTTTCAGGAGAGAACCAGATCATACTCTTATACTCTCTGCCTTCTTTTATTCCAATGGAGAACCAAAACATACTCTTATACTCTCTGACTTCTTTCTTTCCAGTGGAGCACCAGTTCATACTTTTACACTCTTTGGCTTCTTTCTTAACAGTGGAGAGCCAGATCATACTCTTACACTCTCTAGATTCTTTCTTTCCAGTGGAGAACCAGATAATACTCATACTCTCTAACTTTTTTTTCAGTGGAGCAACAGATCATACTCTTACACTCTGTGACTTCTTTCTTTATGGTGGAGAACTAGATAATACTCTTACACTCTCTGCCTTCTTTCTTTCCAGCGGGGAACCAGACTATACTCTCACACTCTCTGACTCATTTCTTTCCTGTGGAGAACCAGATCATAATCTTTCACTCAGATTTCTTTCTTTACAGTGGAGCACCAGATCATACTCTTACACTCTCTGACTTCTTTCTTTTCAGTGGAGAACCAGGTGACACTCTCACACTCTCTGACTTATTTCTTTCCAGTGGACAACCAGATTATACTCTAACACTACCTGACATCTTTCTTTCCAGTGGAGCAACAGATCATACTCTTACACTCTCTGACTTCTTTCTTTACAGTGCAGAACCAGTTTGTACTCTTATACTCACTGCCTTCTTTCTTTCCAGTGGAGAACCAGATGATGCTCTCACTTTCTGTGACTTATATCTTTCCAATGGAGAACCAGATCATACTCTTACACTCTCTGGCTTCTCTCTTGCCAGAGGAGAACCAGATTATACTCTTACACTCTTGATTCTTTCTTTCCAGTGAAGAACCAGATCATACTCTTATACTCTCTGGCTTTTTTCTTTGCAGTGGAGAACCAGATCATACACTTACTCTCTCTGGCTTCTTTCTTTCCAGTGGAGAACCAGATCATACTTTTACTCTCTCTGGCTTCTTTCTTTCCAGTGGAGAACCAGATCATATTCTTACAATCTCTGGCTTCTTTTTGTCCAGTGAAGAACCAGTTATATTCTTCCACTCTCTAACTTCTTTTTTTCAATAGAGAACCAGATCACACTCCTACAAACTATGGCTTCTTTCTTGCCAGTGGAGAACCAGATCATACTCTTACAGTCTCTGGCCTCTTTTTTTACAGTGAAGATCCAGAATATACTCCTATACTCTCTGACTTCTTTCTTTCCAGTAGTGAACCATATCACATCCTTACACTCTCTAGCATCTTTCTTTCCATTGGAGAACCAGATCATACTCCCACGCACTCTGGCTTCTTTTTTTAAGTGAAGAACGATGTCATACTCTTACATTCTCTGACTTCTTTCTTTCCAGTAGGGAACCAGATCATATCTTTTTTTTTTTCAGTGAAGAACTCTCATACTCTTACACTCTCTGGCTTTTTTTTCCATTGAGGAACCAGATCATACTCTTTCTTTCAACATTCATGCTCTTGACTTCTTTCTTTCCAGTGGAGAAACGGATCATTCTTTTAAACTCTCTGGCTTCTTTCTTTCCAATGGAGAACCATATCATACTCTTCCACTCTCTGACTTTTTTTTCAGTGAAGAATCAGTATATGCTTTTACACTCTCTGGTTTCTTTTTTTCCAGTGAAAAACGAGATCATACTCTTACTCTCTCTGACTTCTTCCTTTCCAGTGGAGAACCAGATCATACTCTTACACTCTCTGGCTTCTTTTTTTCCAGTGGAGAAGCAAACCATACTCTAAACTCTCTGACTTTTTTCTTTCTAATGGAGAACAAGATCATACTCTTACGCTCTCTGGCTTCTTTCTTTCCAGTGGAGAACCAAAACATACTCTTACACTCTCTGGCTTCTTCCTTTCCAGTGGAGAACGAGATCAAAATCTTATAATCTCTCGCTTCTTTCTTTAAAATGGGGAGCCAGATCATACTCTTACACTCTCTGGATTTTTTTTTCCAGTGGAGAACCAGATCAAACTCTTACACTCCTGACTTGTTTCTTTCATGTGGAGAAATATATACGCTTACACTCACTGGCTTCTTTCTTCCCAGTGGAGAAACATATCATACTCTTATACTCTCTGGTTTCTTTCCAGAGGAGAACCAGAACATACTTTACACTCTCTGGCATCTTTCTTGCCAGTGGAGAACCAGATCATACTCTGACACTCTATGACTTCTTTTTTTTCCACTGAAGAACATCAAACTCTTACACTCTCTGGCCTCTTTCTTTCGACTGGAGAACCAGATCATACTCTTACACTGTCTGTCTTCTTTCTTTCTGACACTCTCTGGCTTCTTTTTTTCCAGTGAAGAACCACATCATACTCTTACACTCTCTGGCTTCTTTCTTTCCATTGGAGAACCAGATCATACTCTTACACTCTCTTTCTTCTTTCTTTCCAGTGGAGAATCAAATCATACTCTTGCACTCTCTGGCTTCTTTTCTTCCTGTGAAGAACCAGATAATACTCTTGGAAAGTAGAGAGCCAGATCATACTCTTGCACTCTCTGACTTCTTTCTTTCCAGTGGAAAACTAGATCATACTCTTACACTCACTGGATTCTTTCTTTCGAGTGGAGAACCAAAACATACTCTTACACTCTCTGGATTCTTTCTTTCCAGCTGAGCACCAGATCATTCTCTTACACTCTCTGGCTTCTTTCTTTCCAGTAGAGAACCAGATCAAACTCTTACACACTCTAGCTTCTTTCCTTCTAGTGGGGAAGCAGATCATACTCTTACACTCTCTGGTTTCTTCCTTGCCAGTGTAGAACCAGCCCATACTCTTATACTAACTAACTTCTTTCTTTCTAGTGGAGAACCAGAACATACTCTCACACACTCTGGCTTCTTTTTTACCAGTGGAGGACAAGATCATACACGTACACTGTCTATCTTATTTTATTCCAGTGAAGAACCAGATCAAACTCTTAGGCTCTGACTTATTTCTTTCCAGTGGAGAAACAAATCATACTCTTACACTCTCTGGCTTCTTTCTTTCCAGTGAGAACCAGATAAAACTGTTTTGCTTTCTGGCTTCTTTATTTACAGTAGAGAACAAACACATACTCTTTCACTCTCTGGCTTCTTTCTTGACACTGGAGAACCAGATCATGCACTTACACTCTCTGGCTTTTTTTTTCAGTGAAGAACTGGATCATACTCTTACACTCTCTGGCTTCTTTTTTTCCAATGGAGAACCAAAACATACAAGGCCTTACACTCTCTGGCTTCTTGATTTCCAATGGAGAACCGGATCATAATCTTACACTCTCTGGTATCTTTTATTCCAGTGAAGAACCAGATAATAGTCTTAAACTCTCTGTCTACTTTTTTTCCAGGATAGATCTATATTATACTCTTACACTCTCTAGCTTATTTCCTTCATTTTGAAAACCAGATCATGATCTTACAAATTTCGACTTTCTTTCCAGGGGAGAACCAGCTCATACTCTTATACTCTATGGCCTCTTTCATTCCAGTGGAGAACCAAAACAAGATCTTATACTCTCTGACATCTTTCTTTCCAGTAGAGCACCAGATCATACTCTTATACTCTCTGGCTTCTTTCTTTACTGTGGAGAACCAGATCATACTCTTACACTCTCTGGTTTGTTACTTTCAAGTGGAGAACCAAATCATATTCTTATACTCTTTGACTTCTTTCTTTCCAGTGGAGCATGAAATCATCTCTTACACTTTGTGGCTTCTTTCTTTAGAGTGAGGAACCAGATCATACTCTTACACTCGCTGCCTTCTTTCTTTCCAGTAGAGAACCAGATGACACTCTCACATTCTTTGACTCATTTCTTTCCAGTGGAGAACCAGATTATACTCTTACACTTTCTGACTTCTTTCTTTATAGTGGAGCAACAGATCAAACTCTTACACACTCTGACTTCTTTCTTTACAGTGGAGAGCCAGATCATACTCTTACACTCTCTGCCTTCTTTCTTTCCTGTTGAAAACCAGATGAAACTCTCACACTCCCTGACTTATTTTTTTCCAGTGGAGAATCTAACCATACTCTTACACTCTCTGACTTCTTTCTTTCCAGTGGAGCACAAAATCATACTCTTACAATCTCTGACCTTTTTCTTTACAGTGGAGAACCAGACCATACTCTTACACCTTCTGCCTTTTTTCTTTCCAGTGGAGAACCAATTGACACTCTCACACTCTCTGACTTATTATTTCCAGTGGAGAACTAGATCATACTCTTACACTCTCTGGCTTCTTACTTGCCAGTGGAGAACCAGATCATACTCTTATACTAAGTGACTTCTTTCTTACCGTGGAGAGCCAGAAAATACCCTTACAATCTACGGTTTCTTTCTTGCCAGTTGAGGACCAAATCATACTCTTATAATCACTAGCTTCTTTCTTTCCAATGAAGAACCAGTTTATATTTTTGCGCTCTCTAACTTGTTTTTTTCAAGTAGAGATCCAGATTATACTCTTACACACAATGGCTTCTTTCTTGCCATTGGAGAACCAAACCATACTCTTACAATCTCTGGCTTGTTTTTTTTCCAGTGAAGAACCAGATTATAATCTTACACTCTCTGACATCTTCCTTTCTGGTGGAGAATCAAATCATACTCTTACATTCTCTGGCTTATTTCTTTCCAGTTGAGAACCAAACAATACTCTTACACTTTCTAGCTTGTTTCTTTCAAGTGGAGAACCAGATCATACTCTTACACTCTACGACTTCTTTCTTTCCAGTGGAGAACCAAAACATACTCTTACACTCTCTGGCTTGCTTTTTTCCAGTGGAGAACCAGATTATACACTTACATTCTCTGGCTTTTTTCTTTCCAGTGAAGAACCAGATTATACTCTTACACTCTCTGGCTTCTTTTTTCCAGTGAAGAACCACATCTCATTCTTACAGGCTCTGGCTTTTTGTCTAGCGAAGAACCAAATCATACTTTTACATTCTCTGGCTTCTTTCTTTCGACTTAAGAAACAGATCAAACTCTAAAACTCTCTGGCTTCTTTTTTCAGTAAAGAATCAGATCAAACTCTTACACTCTCTGATTTCTTTCTTTCCATTGGAGAACCAGATCATACTCTGACTCTCTCTGACTTCTTTCTTTCCTATGGAGAACCAGATCAAACTCTTACACTCTCTGGCTTCATTCTTTCCAGTGGAGAACCAAAACATAGTCTTACACTCTCTGGCTTATTTCATTCCAGTGGAGAAAATGATCATACTCTTTCTCTGACTGGCTTCTTTATTTCCAATGAAGAATCAATACATGCTCTTACACTCTCTGGCTTCTTTCTTGACAATGGAGAACCTGATCATACACTTACACTCACTGGCTTTTTTTTCCAGTGAAGAACCGGATCATACTCTTACACTCTCTTTCTTCTTTTTTTTTCCAATGGAGAACCAAAACATACTCTTACACTCTCTGGCTTCTTTATTTCCAATGGAGAAAAGGATCATAATCTCACACTCTCTGGTTTCTTTTTATTCCAGTGGAGAACCAGATAATACTCTTAATCTCTCTATCTTCTTTTTTTTTTTTTTTTAACCAGATCATACTCTTACACTCTCTGATTCTTTCTTTTCAAAAGAACTCATACTATTACATTTGTGACTTCTTTCTTTCCAGGGTAGAACTAGATCATGCTCTTATACTCTCTGGCTTTTTTTATTCCTTTGGAAAACCAAAACAAACTCTTATACTCTCTGACATCTTTCTTTCCAGTAGAGCACCAGATCATACTCTTACACTCTCTGGCTTCTTTCTTTACAGTGGAGAACCAGATCATACTCTTACACTCTTTAGCTTCTTTCTTTCAAGTGGAGAACCATATCATACTCTTATTCTCTTTGACTTCTTTCTTTCCAGTGGAGCATGAAATCATACTCATACACATTGTGGCTTCTTTCTTTACAGTGAGGAACCAGATCATTACCTTACACTCTCTGCCTTCTTTCATTCCAGTAGAGAACCAGATAGTACTCTTACACTCTCTGACTTCTTTCTTTCCAGTGGAGAACCAGATCATACTCTTACACTCCTGGCTTCTTTCATTCCAGTAGGAGAACCAGATATACTCTTACACTCTTCTGACTTTCTTTTTTAACCAGATCATACTCTTACACTCTGGCTTCTTTCTTTCCAGATAACCAGATCATACTCTTACACTCTCTGACTTCTTTCTTTCCAGTGAAGAACTAGATCATACTCTTACACCTTTCAGTGAAGAACCAGATCACACCCTTACACTCTCTGACTTCTTTCTTTACAGTGCAGAACCAGATCATACTCTTACACTCTCTGCCTTCTTTGTTTCCTGTTCAGAACCAGATCACACTCTCACACTCCCTGACATTTCTTTCCAGTGGAGAACCAGACCATACTCTTACACTCTCTGATTTCTTTCTTTCCAGTGGAGCACCATATCATACTATTACACACTCTGGTTTCTTTCTTTACAGTGGGGAACCAAATCATACTCTTACACCCTCTGCCTTTATTCTTTCCAGTGGAGAACCAATTCACACTCACACTCTCTGACTTATTTTTTCCAGTGGAGAACTGGATCATATCCTTACACTCTATGGCTTCTTTCTTGCCAGTGGAGAACCAGATCATACTCTTATACTAAGTGACTTCTTTCTTACCCGTGGAGAACCAGAAAATACCCTTACACTCTACGGTTTCTTTCTTGCCAGTTGAGAACCAGATCATACTCTTACAATCTTTGACTTCTTTCTTTCCAGTGAAGAACCAGATTATACTCTTGCACTCTCTAACTTCTTTCTTTCAAGTAGAGATAGAGATTATATTCTTACACACTATGGCTTCTTTTGTGACATTGGAAAATCAGACCATACTCTTCTTTTTTTCCAGTGAAGAACCAGATTATAATCTTACACTCTCTAACTTCTCTCTTTCCAGTAGAGAACCAGCTCAAACTATTACACATTAAAGCTTCTTTCTTTCCAGTGAATAACGAGATCAACCTCTTACACTCTGTGACTTCATTCTTTCCAGTGAGGAATCATGTCATGCTCTTACACTCTCTGGCTTCTTTCTTTCCAGTTGAGAACCGAACCATACTCTTGCACTCTCCAGCTTGTTTCTTTCAAGTGGAGAACCAGATCATACTCTTACGCTCTACAGCTTCTTTCTTTCCAGTGGAGAACCAAAACATACTCTTACACTCTCTGGCTTGCTTTTTCCCATTGGAGAACCAAACCATACCCTTACAATCTCTGGCTTCTTTTCTTTCCAGTGAAGAACCAGATTATACTCTTACAGTCTCTGGCTTCTTTTTTCCAGTGAAGAACCACATCTCATTCTTACAGGTTCTGGCTTTTTTTTCAGCGGAGAACCAGATCATACTCTTACACTCTCTATAAGAGAGTGTAAGAGTATGGCTTAAGAACCAGATCATACTCTTACATTCTCTGGCTTCTTTTTTTTTCAGTAAAGAATCAGATCAAACTTTTACACTCTCTGATTTGTTTCTTTCCATAGGAGAACCAGATCATACTCTGACACTCTCTGACTTATTTCTTTCCAGCAGAGAACCAGATCATAATCTTATACTGTCTTCCTTCTTTCCAGTGGAGAACCACAAAATTATCTTACACACTCTGACTTCTTTCTTTCCAGTACATAATCAGACCATACTCTTCCACTTTTTCTTTCCATTAGAGGACCTGCTTTCTTTCTAGTTGAGAACCAGATCATGCTCTTGCACTCTCCGGCTTCTTTCTTTCCAAAGAAGAACCAGATCATACTCTTACACTCTCTGGCTTATTTCTTTTCAGTGGAGAACCACATGATACCCCTACACTCTCTGGCTTCTTTCTTCCTGGTGAAGAACCAGATCATACTTTTACACTCTCTTGCTTCTTTCTTTTCAGTGAAGAACCAGATCATACTCTTACACTCTCTGGCTTCTTTTTTCCAGTGAAGAACGGGATCACATTCTTACAGGCTCAGTCTTATTTTCCAGTGAAGAACCAGATCATACTCTTACACTCTCTGGCTTCTTTCTTTCGAGTGAAGAACCAGATGATACTCTTACACTCTCTGGCTTCTTTTTTCCAGTGGAGAACCAGATCATAAACTTACACTCTCTGGTTTCTAACTTTCCAATGGAGAACCAGATCATACTCTTACCGTCTCTGACTTCTTTCTTTCCAGTGGAGAACAAGATCATACTCTTACACTTTATGTCTTTTTTTCAGTAAAGAACCAGATCAAACTCTTACACTCTCTGATATCTTTCTTTCAAGTAGAGAACCAAATCATACTCTTACACTTCCTGGCTGCTGTCTTTCCAGTAGAGAACCAAATCATACTCTTACACTCTCTGGCTTCTTTCTTTGCAGTGGAGAACCAAATCATTCTCTTTCACTCTCTGACCTGTTTCTTTCCAGTGGAAAAACATATCATCCTCTTACAGTCTCTGGCTTGTATCTTTCAAGTGAAGAACCAGATCACACTCTTAGAATCTCTGGATTTATTTCCATCGAAGAATCAGATCAGACTCCTACACTCTCTGGCTCCTTTTTTCCAGTGAAGAACCACAACTCATTCTTACAGGATCTGGCTTTTTTTTCAGGGAAGAACCAAATCATTCTTTTACACTCTCTGGATTATTTCTTTTCATTGGAGAACCAGATCATACTCTTACACTCTCTGGGTTATTTTTTTCCAGTGGATAACCAGATCATAATCTTAAATTCTCTTGCTTTCTTTTCAGTGAAGAAAACTATGATATTCTTACACTCTCTGGCTTTCTTTCCAGTGGAGAACTAGATCATACTCTTACACTCTCTGGCTTCTTTTTTCCAGTGTAGAACCAGATCACAGTCTTACAACATATGACTTCTTTCTTTCCAGTGAAGAACAAGATCACACTCTTACACTCTCTGACTTCTTTCTTTCCAGTGGAAAACCATATCATACTCTTACACTCACTTGCTTCTTTCTTTTCAGTGGAGAACCAAATCATACACTTATATTCTCTAACTTCTTTCTTACTAGTGGAGAAAGAGATAATACTCTTGCACTATATGGCTTGTTTTTTCCAGTGAAGAACCATACCATACCATCAGGATTCTTCCTTTCTAGTGGAGAACTAGATCAATCTCTTACACTCTCTGGCTTCTTTCTTTCCAGTGTAGTACCAGATCATACTCTTACACTCTCTTGCTTCTTTCTTTTCAGTAGAAGAACCACATCATACTCTTATACTCATTGACTTCTTTCTTTCTAGTGGAAAAACAGATTATGCTCTTACTCTCTCTGGATTCTTTCTTTATAGTTTAGAACCAGATCATACTCTTCATCTCTCGCTTCTTTTCTTCAGTGAAAAACCACTTCATACTCTATGGCTTTTTTTCTTTCCACTAGAGAACCAGATCATATTCTTACCTTACACTCTATTGCTTCTTTCTTGCTAGTAGAGAACACAATCCTACTCCTACACTCCTTGGCTTCTTTTTCTTCCAATGAAGAACCAGATCATACTCTTCCACTCTTTGACTTCTTTCTTTACAGCAGAGAACCAGATCATATTCTTTCATTCTCTAGCTTCTTTCTTTCCAGTGGAGAACCAGATTATACTCTTACACCCTCTGGCTTCTTTCATTCCATTGAATAACCAGATCATACTCTTACACTCTCTGACTTCTTTCATTCCAGTGGAGAATCAGATCATGCTCTTATACTCCTCTGACTTCTTTCTTTCCAGTGGAGTACCAGATGATACTCCTACACTCTCTAGCTTCTTTCTTTCCAATGGAGAAAAAGATCATACTTTTGCACTATCTGGCTTCCTTCATGACAAGGGAGAACCAGATCATACTCTGACACTCTGGTTTTTTTTTCCAAAGAACCAGATCATAGTTTTCCACACCCTTACTTTTTTGTTTCCAGTGAAGAACCATATCATACTCTTACACTCTCTGACTTCTTTTTTTCAGTGAAGAACCAGATCATAATCTTAGTCTCTAGCTTCTTATTTTCCAGTGGAGAACCATATCTTACTCGTACACTCTCTAGCTTCTTCTTTCCAGTGGAAAACCAGATCATATTCTTACACTCTTGGGCTAATTTCTTTCCAGTGGAGAACCAGATCATACTCTGACACTCTGAATTCTTTTTTTCCAGTGGAGAATCAGATCATACTCTTACACTTTATGGCTTCATTCTTTCCCATGGAGAACCAAAACATTGTCTTACATTCTCTGGCTTCTTTCTTTCCAATGGAGAACAAGACCATACTCTTACACTCTCTGGCTTCTTTCTTTCCAGTGGAGATGCAGATCATACTCTTCCACTCTCTGACTTTCTTTTTTTTTACAGTGGAGAACCAGATCTCGCTATTACACTCTCTGACTTACTCCTTTCCAGTGGAGAACCAGATCATACTCTTGCACTATTTGGCTTTTTTCTTTCCAGTGGAGAACCAGTTCATATTCTTCCACTCTGGCTTCTTTCTTTCCATGAAGAACCAGATAATTCTCTTACACTCTTTGACTTCTTTCTTCAAGTAGATAATCAGACAATACTCGTCTTCTTTCTATCCAGTGGAGAACCAGATCATACTCTTACACTCTCTGGCTTCTTTTTTCCAGTGGAGAACCAGATCATACTCTTACACTCTCTGACTTCTTTTTAATCAATTAAGAACCAGATCATAATCTTACACTCTCTAGCTTCTTTTTTTCCAGTGGAGAACCAGATCATACTCTTACACTCTCTAGGTTAATTCTTTCCAGTGGAGAACCAGATCATACTTGTACACACTCTTCCTTCTTTCTTTCCAATGGAGAACCAGATCATACTCTTACACTCTCTGTCTTTTTTCTATCGAAAAATCTGATCATACTTCTACACCCTCTGACTTCTTACCAGGAGAGACCTAGATGATGCTCTTACACTATCTGGCTTCTTTCTTTCCAATTTAGAACCAGATCATAATCTTACAATGACTGGCCTCTTTCTTTCCAGTGAACAAACAGATCATACTATTACTCTCTCTGGGTTCTTTCTTTCCAGTGGGGAATCAGATCATAAGCTTACACTGTCTAGCTTCTTTTTTCCTGTGAAGAACCAGGTCATACTCCCAACCGCTCTGACTTCTTTCTTTGCAGTAGGAAACCAGATCACACTCTTAAACTCTCTGTCTTCTTTCTTGCCAGTTGAGAACCAGATCATATTCTTATACTCTCTGGCTTCTTTTTTTCCAGTGAAGTACCAAATCATATTCTTACACTCTCTGGCTTCTTTCTTTCCAGTGGAGAACCAAATCATACTCTTACTCTCTCTGACTTCTTTCTTTCAAGTGGAGAAACAGGGTCATACTCTTACACTCTCTGACTTCTTTCTTTCCAATGGAGAACCAGATCATACTCTTACACTCTCTGCTTCTTTCTTTCCAGTGGAGAACCAGATCATACTCTTGCACTCTCTGGCTTCTTTCTTTCCAGTGGAGAACAGATCATACTCTTACACTCTCTGGCTTCTTTCTTTCCAGTGGAAAACAGATCATACTCTTACACTCTTCTGGCTTCTTTCTTTCCAGTGGAGAACCAGATCATACTCTTACACTCTCTGACTTCTTTTTTCCAGTGGAGAACCAGAATATACTTTTACCACTCTTACACTCTTTGACTTCTTTCTTTCCAGTAGCGAACCAGATCATACTCTTTTACACTCTCTGACTTCTTTCTTTTCAGTGGAGAACCAGATCATACTCTTTACACTCTGACTTCTTTCTTTCCAGTGAAGAACCAGATCATACTCTTACACTCTGATTTCTTTCTTTCCAGTGGAGAACCAATCATACTCTTACACTCTCTGGCTTCTTTCTTTCCAGTGGAGAATTAGATCACATCTTACCTCTCTACATTTTTTTAAGTCCAATTCTTGGCTTCTTTCTTTTCAAAGGAGAACCAGATCATACTCTTACACTCTCTGACTTCTTTCTTCCATTAAAACAGATCATACTCATAATCTTACTGGCTTCTTTCTTTTCATTGGAGAACAAGATCATACTCTTAACTCTCTGGCTTCTTTTTTTCCAATGTAAAACCAGTTAATGCTCTTGCAAATGAAGACAGATCATAGTCTTACACTCTCTGGCCTATTTCTTTCCAGTGGAGAAACAGATCATACTCTCACACTCTCTGTGTTCTATCTTTCCAGTGAAGAACCAGATCACACTCTTACAGTCTCTGGCTTTTTTTTCCAGAGAAGAACCAAATCATACTCTTACACTCTCAGGCTTATTTCTTTCCATTGGAGAACCAGATCATACTCTTGCCCGCTCTGGCTTCTTTCTTTCCAGTAGATAGACTAACTTAATTCTTTCCAGTCTTATCACACTCTTACACTCTTTGACTTCTTTCTTTCAGTGGCGAACCGGAATACAGATCATACTACAACACTCTCTGGCTTCTTTCTTTTCCAGTGAGGAAAGCCAGATCATACTCTTACACTCTCTGGCTTTTTTTTTCCAGGAGAACCAGATCAAACTCTTACACTCTCTGGCTTGTTCTTTCCAGTGAAGAACCAGATCACATTCTTACACTCTCTTACTTTTTTTTCCAATTAGAGAACCTTTTCAGATCATATTCTTACACTCTCTGACTTCTTTCTTTCCATTAGAGAAACAGATCATTCTCTTACACTGGCTACTTTCTCATTCCAGTGGAGAACAAGATCATACTCTTACACTCTCTGGCTTCTTTCTTTCCAGTGGAGAACCAGATCATACTCTTTCACTCGAATTCCTTCTTTTTTCCGGTGAAGAATCATATCATGGCCTCTGGATACTTTCTTTATAGTGGAATGGTAATGTGCACTAAGCATTAATTTTGTGGAGGACTTTTTGTCCTAAAAGATTTTGGAGGATTCTGTGTTCGATCACTCAGTGAACAAAGGTACATCTTAGTTTACAGGTTCTTAAAAAGAGTGACATTACAGCATTTTGGACGGCGACCACCAATGAGTGTCAGACGATGTTGGTATGAAAGCTCCAGTAACCATCAGTGGGGAAAGGACATGGCGCTAGCAGCCTTAGTGACCATCATCTTTGGGGGCAGGTGCAAGAGCTAGCAGTTCCGTAGCCATTCGCGGAGGTAAAAGTACGGTGGTATCCATTTCATTCCAAAAATTAATGCTTGGAATTAAAAAATAAAACATTCTGAAGCAATAACGGGTCACAATAATGCCTACAAAATTAGTAGATTAAGTTATTATTGTGATGGAAGTGTTATTCCAGCTACTACTTAGAGAGACTTTCAAGAGCTGCTGTATTGAATCAGTATGGTATGTATTTTTGGTACTTAATGTTTTTGTATATATGACATGCTATTTACACATTTAGGAATTATCATAAATATGATGCATGTCTGATCATTTGTTGAGGGAGATATTAAAAAAATGAAAATAAAAAGTGATTTTCATTTAGTCCTTGGATTTATTTATGCAAACAATCTGAGTATGTGTCTGTGCCTATTGAGTGTATATAAATATATCACAAGATGCATTTCTAAAAGACTTTGAAACAATGAATATAAATAAAATCTAGAAGTTAATCATTAATTTATTTCATTGGAAAATAATTGAAAAAAATTCTGATTATGTAAAAAGTTTACCTAGGCTGGGCGGAAGGGTTTGTTCTTAAACGGGAAGGAAAACTGGAGTGAGACAACGAAAGAAGTTGGACACCAAAATGGGATGAGAAAAACTGAAATGAAATGAAAAGTAATAGTGCTTGGTGGGGTTTATGTAGCATTTTTAAACCCCGTTGGAACTCATGTAAATTGTTGTCACCATACGTCATTTGAAAGCTTATGTCTTGTAGTTTAAGAAAAAATATGGTGTCAGTTGTTTCTGAGCGTTTTCAGTGCAAGATTCAAGATGGTCGTAAAATGTTGATTTCTCTATATTGGTGATTCTAAATAGGCCTATAAGGTAAATAAACTTCCATGCTTTAAGTTATATATGTTTGAGAGAAATTTTTTAATAGGCTATAAAAATTAGATTAAAGTGAATTTGTTACAAATATCCATTAATGTTCCAAAAAATTACTGCTTTTCTTTCAAATGCTTTCACAGAAGATACTCTTTCGACACAAAATAATTAATTCACAAACATGTAATTGTGTGTTCTCTCTTCTAGAATGAAAATTACACATGGTTTTGTGTCCTTCAGTATAGATTATATGAAAATGTTTATTATAGTATATGCCTGAAAAGCGGACTTCTCCTGCTCATTGTTTGATTTCATTTCATGTCGCAGATTGCCGGGGATCCTTATCATAGTTATTGTTGATGGTTCCTGTTATTGCAGATTGTTTCATAAGCTATAATTTTTTGTTTTCAGGTTGTGTGGTAGTGGTAGCTCTACTGGCTTAATTTTGGAGTGATAGTGCACGAAACAACAGTGATCCTAGTATAGTTCCAGGTGGTAGCGTGGATTCCAGTGCATAGGCTTTGGCATCACATGCTATTAAGAAAATGAGGCTGACAGAAATTACTTATTCCACCGCACTGTGTGCTAAAAATCAGGTGGCATACTTGCACAAAAGACTTTTGATTTACATGAACAATTTTTGGTACTGTTTGTCCAAAAGCTCGGCGACATTTCAGTTCATGATTTGCAGGAAAAGAATACAAACTGGCACTTGAAGTGCTACAAAAATACTCGTGCTCGGACGGGATGCCAAATGCACTTTTGCCGAAGGACAGGAAGTCGAACCCATGATGCCGAAAGGACATAAAACCGAATGGACACAAAGCCGAACGGACAAAAAAAAAAAGAAAAAAAGAAAACACACACACACAAAGTTTAATGACCAATTCACCAATCTGGCACTCAAGATTTAATGAGATTGTTAGTTCTTGACAAACTATCAATTCGCCCTTTAGTTACTAAGAGGTGTTTCTCAAACTAAAAATGTTGAAATATATACGAAAAAATGTTACCCATACAATTTGACCTGGAATCCATTAAGAGAGCGATTGGTGACAAAAAATTCCTTAATGGATACACATACAGTATGTTATTGATACAAAAGTTTAAGAAACCAAATACTGGAGGTGTGATAAACCAAAAGTGCGCAGTGCAAGAATCAGAACTGTACAGTATATGATACCGAATAAGGCAGTGCTTCAAACATTCACATCCTCCGGATGGTGCTCAAAATAGTGTTTTAGAAGCTTTGGATAGAATGAAAACTAGAGCCGAACAGACAGATGATGTGACAAGCAGTGTAATTAACAATGTCAAGGAAGAATTGCCTCTAAGCATTGCTGGTTCCCTGCCTAAGAGAGAAGCGCCTGGACGAATAGTGAGTAAGGCGAGCAAGAGATTAACGAGAGAGAACAAGTCTTGTTTAACATAACAACATGCGGAGAAAACTTTCGGCTCTATAAAACTTTTTACGGCTGTTACCATTTTTTCGAGAGAGAAGAATTTGGAATGACTATCGTATAAACAGACATGGTTTGGCGAAGGCAATTTGACTCTGCTCCTCTCGCAAAACAGCTGTAGGCTATACTATACATGCTATTATTTCAGAGAGCAAAACTTGCCATCAGTGTATTACATTGCAAGTGACAAAGAGAAAACGTATGGCGAAATTTTTACATTTTTGAAAAACAAAGGTGTTTAGAGTCCAGATTACAAAAAAAAAAAAAAAAATAGACTTCGAACGAGCAACAAAAAATAGCATTAAAAAACTTTCCTAATGCATCAGTAAGAGGTTGTATCTTTCATTTTGGCCAATGTTTATGGCGAAATATCCGGTCTTGTGGACTAACAATAGTATGCTGAACCTAGCAATGCCCTTTTCATTAAGAAGTTACACGCACTTACCTTTGTTCCCACCCAAAGATGTGCATGAGTTATTTGACCAATTATGAATTCCATAACTGCCCAAACTGATGACTTAAGTGATTTTCTCATATACTTCGAAAGTTGGGAATAAGCCAGAGGGGGCGCCGAAGGAGACCAATGTTTTAAGTTGATTCATGGTCTGTCCACACTCGAGTTTATAATTTGCCGAGATCTAGCAATTCTGTGGAAGGATGGCATCAGGCTTTTTAAAAGAGACTCATTGTAACTCATCCTACAATCACCAAAGTACTAAAGGTTATTAGACATTTTTAATGGAACAGGCATCTATAAAGATTGACACATCACGCCTAACAAGAAATGCGATACCATTAACAGTAGAATAAAAACCATTTGCAATTCTTATAATAAAGAAGAAGGATTAACGTTTCTGCGAGCTTTAGCTCACAATTTTTAAATCAAATTCGAATAACTTTATTATTACGTGTGCACGTTGTAAATCCAATAAAATATAAATTAAAACGTTGCTTTATATACACTACATTTGTAACAACTTTGAAGAGATTGAATACATTACATGAAAATACTCTTCCCAAAGGTGAAGTTCCCAACCATTTTCAGGTTGGAAGAGATGGATGGAGTTCAGGCTATGTGTATATTTTTACTGGAGCAACATAATATGAATGAAGCAGTGACAAAATTCACCTCAATATTGCCGTTACAAGAGGACCAGCAACCTCCTCCGATCATATACCAATGGTAATTACATTGTCAACCAGGTCCAATAATGATTCCATCCTAGAAATACCCAAACATAAAAAGAGCAAGTTGGGAAAGCTTCAAAAGTGAAATAGATGAAAATGAGTAGACAACCAACAATAAATCAATGAAAGAAATAACAAAAGAAATAGTAGATGGTGAGCTTGAAGAATGGTACAGAAATATAGAGGAAGCAATAAAATCATATACCCACAACTAAATACACCACACTTCCACATCCTATTAGTATGATAAGTTGAAATTGATAATGGCACTACAACAACATCCAAAACACAGTGCTTATAACAGGTGGAACAACATTTAATGAGAAGATATGTTTCATTACAAGAACAGTTATATACAAAACTCAAGATTATATCATCAAAATTAAAGACCTAATAAAAACACAGAAATACAGCCAATAACCCAAAACAATTTTGGGAATTTGTTTCAAGACTGATGGAAGCAAATCCAACACTTCGCCATACATAAAGTATGGAAATGGGAAACATATGATGACAAAGAGAAGGAAGTACTGCACAAGGCCTACTGGCAGGAAATATTCCAGATAACAGAGGATAAACTGAAATTTCTGACAACCAACATGACACAATAGTCAATGAATTCATTTATTTAATTTCAAAATCCGCATCATGCAGCTGATATTAGCAGACTCAATGAAGACTGCCCATTAACAAGGGAAAATAGAGTTATGGGAAATCACAATAATAATTAAAAATTTTAAACACAAAGCACCAGGAAAGAGTGGAATTAACAAGGTCATAATTCAAAATTTACCAGACATTGCACTCGAAAAATTAAGAGAAATATACAACTGGGCTCTCTCAATGGGATATTTTCCAATTATATTCAAGAATGCAATAAT
The DNA here is from genome assembly GCF_040412425.1 of Macrobrachium rosenbergii. Taxonomy (NCBI): domain Eukaryota; kingdom Metazoa; phylum Arthropoda; class Malacostraca; order Decapoda; family Palaemonidae; genus Macrobrachium; species Macrobrachium rosenbergii. The sequence continues at coordinate 54,609,698 of NC_089781.1, read as the reverse complement.
GATTTTGATACCCAAACCAGGAAAAGATACCAGTCAGGTAGAGAATTATAGACCAATATCATTACTAGAAGTACCGGGCAAAATATTTGAAAAATAATTAACAACAGATTAATGTTGTTCCTAGAAGGTAATCAGCTACACAATAATAATCAATATGGATTTAGAAAAGGAAGAGGGACCCAGATTGCAATAGCAACAATATATGAGAGTATTGCACTATCACAAAGAAGAAGGTACCTATGTAACCTAGTATGTAGAGATATAACAAAGGCATTTGACAAAGTATGGATACAAGGACTTCAATACAAAATATTACATCTCAACCTTCCAGACATTTTTGAGAAAATACTATGCAACTTCATCAAAGATCGAACAGCAGCAATCAAGTCACAAAATTACATAGGGAATCCATTCCCGTTACAAAGTGGAGTCCCACAAGGATCTGTACTCAGTCCAACACAATTCATATTATATACATCAGATATGACTTCACCACCAGAGTACTGTACTGATGTCTGCTTTGCAGATGATATAACTCAAATAATTATACACCCAGAAAAACGCACTCTGAAGAAGGGATCCAACTTTGAAAAGACAAGTAGCACAAAAACAATGAACCAAATTGAAAGAATAAATCAGTTTGAAAAGAAGTGGAAGATAAAGACAAATAAATCTAAATTCAACTAGTATCAGTGTCTGCTTACAAACCTGCACAAATAATGTTAGACCAACAACCGATGAATTTTAGTAAAAGCACAAGAATACTAGGAATGCAATTCGGACAAAGAGGAATATCAAGACACGTGAGAGAAAGGCTAAGAATAGCAAGAACACAAAATACAAAGCTAAAACGGTTTAGGAATATGAACACAAATATCAAAATCCA
>NC_089781.1:54596312-54603812 GCF_040412425.1 Macrobrachium rosenbergii | reverse complement strand
TATATGTATCTTGTTTTTGAGTAACATGGGAGGAATTCCCATGTTGCATTTTTGTGTGTTTGGGAAACTAAAGAAGATTTTGCTTGTCTTCTTTGGATGTTCCCTAAGTAAAGTCAGAATGTACTTATTGGAATGCACTAGACTTTGACCTATTTTTTTACCTGCATAAGTTACAGAATATGACTATGTTTATGAATAGCTTTTGGGAGGTGGAATATAACCTTTTAAAATCTTAGCTTATTTCTTACAGTCAAGTTATGTCAAGTTTGTCCAACATTTTAACCCATTTCTAGCAATTTAGTCATGTTAAATTTTTGCTAAATAAATTATTCTGGTTAAAGCATGTTTTGCTGTAGTCAGAGAGAGAGAGAGAGAGAGAGAGAGAGAGAGAGAGAGAGAGAATGCAGGGTGAGTGGGTGTTGGGGTGGAACCAGCAATCCTTTCTGCACGGTCGCTATCAGGGCTACCATTAGGGGGAGACATCTCAACTTTGCAGTAACAGGTAAGCACTAAAGTTATGTCATTACTGGTAACAGTAAATTTGGTGGCAGCTTGATATGGACTACCAAAAGCCTTTGAAAGAGACGGGTAATGTGGATTTCAGGTTATGTAGGGCGTATTCCAACAATCTGTGAAGAGTTAGGATGGTAGTTTTGATTGCTGACTGGGGGATTTCAATCGCCTTGGGAAGGACACGTGGCAGTGCAAGGCAGTTACTAGTGCCTCTGTGTGATAAGTGGGTGTGTGCGTGGATGAAATAATGTTGAATGAGTAGTGTTTCTTTTCAGACTGGGAATTTGTTTCCAAGTACTCGTACAGTGTAGGTTTTAGGAAGACTGTGGGATATTTTATGTAAGTGTTCTCTTTGTGTTGGTTGTACAGAGGGGTTAGGGGGGAACAAGCCTGTTCATGCGTTTGTTTTGATGACAGAGCGTTTGCACACTGTTATAGGAACAGGGGCGGTGACGATCTGTGACATCATCGAGTGTCTGTTACTGTAGTTATCCCGCTGTGTTCCCGTTATCTATGAGGCCGGTTTCTTTGTGTGGAGGGGGACTGAGGTATTTCTCCTTCATCGTTCGCATTTGGCACTTAGAATTATTTTTTAAGGATCGCATCTGCAGTTAGGGTTACTTCATTGTTTGCATTTTGCAATTAAAATTTGTTTTTTTTAATGGTTTGCATTTGCATTAGTGTTGAGGAGTTTCAATTTTAATTGTTTTTGTTTTGTTTATGAAGTTGCGATCTGGACATGTTCTTGGAACTTGGAGAGTTATCGTTCCGATAATGGCAGAAGAAGATAAGGATAAGGTAACAATGTTGCACAAGTTTACATCCGTGAACGCCAGTTCCCCTCAAATTTTCATAGCAGGGGTGATGAATTTCTTGGTCACCAAGAAGATAACGGATGGGTGAAGCTCAGTAAACAAAGCCATAGTTTAGATAAAGTAGATATCGGAGAATGTTACAGAAAGTCATGAAGTGTAAGGCCTGGGATGATCTTCAAGGGCAGGGTCAGCCACAAACACAAAATATTAATAAAAAAAAGTACTTTACATGTAAGTTGAAACTTTCAAAGGTACAATCATATTACCAACACCCAACGTTATATTAGCATAAGAACGCAATATATATATCCGTTGTCCGTCCGTCAGTCCGTCCGTTTGTCCGCCTTTTGAAATAAAACCGCGGTCTTATTATTTATCTTAGCCTCGCCTGCTCTTGTATGTAAATACTCAAATATCATACAAACAGCGTGTAAATTAGTTTTCCTAAAGTTTCAAATAGTTCAAGATATATATATAGGTAAAAATGCTACAACCGTGACGTCACATAAATAACTTGATTTTCAATATAATTCTCTCTGAAGTATTATTTATCATTTTATTTAAAAAGCTAAATTACATGAAAAGACACAACATATATGCATTAACATGAGGAGGTTTCAGAAAATCAATAATATTTCGAACTCAGCAAGTATTTGAAACCAAAAAGTATTGTTTTGAGTAATCAAACTTCAAAGTTTTCGGAAGATGTTTGAATGTTTTCATACACCATACCTTAGTTACTGACATTATGAATTGTACTATTTTCACATACAAACATTCTAAACACTTGCATATCTATATCATACTGAAATAGTATTTTTGTATTGAAATATCTAACAGAAATTATTAATATTTACTTTACTTACTTTGATTTATCGTGCTGAATGTCGATAAGCGTCAGCGTGTTCTCTCTTTCTCTCTTCTTTTCTTTTTCTTCTGCACCTTTATCGGCTTTTTATAGCCTCACTGCTGGGATGTCATCACAATATCAAATCATAGAAAGGGGTTTTGTTTACCAGCAGTGGGCGTCTTCCCTATTCTCATTGTCAGCATTGCTCATCAAGTGCAGCAGTGCCACTAGATAAGTGGTGCCCCACCAGGGCCATAAGTTGTGCTTTTCTGCTGCTACCCTGGCCTCTTCCTCATGCACTTCTCTTATCTTCCTATATTTCACTTCTGATTTTTTCTGCTGTGTCATCATCATGAATATTTTCTCTTGTAATCAATCTTCTTCCTTATTTGTATGTTTTTGACCCCTTTTCACTAATATATCTCAAGTGCTTCTGTCCCTAAGTTGAATCTGACCACTGCTCTGTAAATACTGTATGTCATCCTTAGTTGAAAAAATTTGTTTTTGATTCATTCATCCCCAGCACTATGAAGACTTTCATTTGTTGATTTGTTTCGAATGGTCGTTGGTGGTGTGAATCAGCCTTGACAGAACAGATACCAGACATCACTAGACGTTCAGGAATAAAAAATGCCGAAAAATACATGCAGAAATAAACCGTATTTCGAGCCGCATAAGGTTTGTTATCACCCTCGGCCCTTTAACTGGTTACGCCCCGGTCACACCCATATCCCTTTAAACCCGTGAGACTCGGTAAATGAGCGCGAAAATGTTCCAATGAAGTTCGCACACTGTTTTTGGATAGTTATAGAATACAAATCCATGAAAAACTCGAATTTGATTTTTTTGAGATATAATGGCTTTCCAGAGGGTGACCCGGCCCTTAAGGATTTTTTTAGAGTAGCATATGGAACAGCTAGAGCTGGCAGTGTAGTTCGGGCTCTCAGAGCTTTTTCAAGGTCCGTAAAGGCCAAGATTTGCTAGTTAAATTTAGTGCCAGATGCTTTGATGCTAAGAGGGATTTTTCGAAAAATTTGAGAAATTCCGGTTAGGTAAATGGAGGCTCTATTACGATAGGATCTTGAGAGTTATTGCAGTATGCATGGATCCTGAATGATGTCCTGATGCTATTGTAAATAGTTTTGACAAGGTAATAGAGGTTTTGGATGAGAATTTTGCAGTTCTCCCAGGTTCATAAGCACTTGTCGACAGGATGCTGAAATCTTCCAGGGCTATTCTGAAGCATCAGACACAGAGTAATCCTGACTCCACAATTATGAGATTATGTGCCAAGACAGAGGATGGTAAAACTTCTGCGGGATCAGGATCTCAAAGATGTTGTTACAATTGTAATAGGCAGGGCCATACTAAGAGGTTTTGTAGGGTGAAATATTGTGGTGCTTGTAAGTCGGCATATCATGGTTGGCGGTTTTGCCCGCTTCTTAAACAGACTGAGTCTGGAAGCACACCGTGGAGTGCTGCTCTGGGAGGTAGGAGAACTTGAGGGGTTTTCAGGAACCTCTAGGGGCTGGCAAAATTTTTGGTGGACAGAGCAGCAGAGAGGGAAGAGATAAAGGTGGTTGTTCCTTTTGATATAGGACTTCTGGGAACCCTCAGGGTCAAAGCCAGTGGTAAAAGGGTCTGTGCATGGGATGAAATAGGGTTTTTATAGATACAGGCATCTCTATTAATTTGATGAACTAAGAGTTGTCTGATCGATGCTTTCCGATCATGCTTTAAGACCTGCTAAAGAGAAAGTATGTGATGTTCAAGCAAACAGGTTACGGGTTTTGGGATATGTGGATGTAGATTTGTCTCTTGGGAGTAGAACTTTTTACAGAACCATTTTTGGTTATACAAGGGGTCATCCAGCATGCAGGAGACGGAAAATCTCGGTTCATACAGGGGTGTGTGGTATAACTGTTGGAGTGCCTGATGTGTTTGTGCCTTATGAGGAGACGGATGTGAGTGTAGTGGTGGATGACGATGGATCGGGTGTACATGAGAATCTGTGGGTGGATGCTGAACATGTGTCGGTGGGTAAGAAGTGTTACAAGGGGGTTTTGTCGGATGATGTGGTTCTTGGTCCTGGTATGGTTGCTAGGTGAAAGTTTGAGTGAAAGGAGTGCATAAATCCAGACAGGTGTGCGTGGATGAGTGTAGTGAAAAGCTGAAGGGGAGTAGTGTGTACGGGTCCTGTAAACAAGGTGTTGAGTTCAGGGGATACTTGGGTGGAATTGCTAAACTGTAATGATTCAGTTCGTAATTATCAGAAGGGTACTTATGCAACTGACTTCGTTGACTGGGTCGATGAAGATAATTCAGTGGCTATTGTCGGGGATTTTTGTAGTTTTTCAGAAGCAGATTTACAGGCTAGGAGGCAGTTTTTAGGGATCATTTAGCCAATGCTGATTATAAAGAATATGCTGGGGGTGTGGAAGATGTTCTGGCTGAGCTTGCGGACATAGTCGCACTCAAAGGGGATAAGTTAGGGTCAACAAAATGTGTTAGAACACAAGGTTATGTTGGAGGACAAGACTAAGCCTATATTTGTTCCTTCATATAGGACTCCTTTCAAGATTAGAGAATAGGTAGAGCAAGAGGTTAATAAGTGGGAGGGAGAAGGCATTGTTAGGTCCAGTTCCTCGCCTTTTAATTTCCCTTTGTTGGCAGTGCCTAAGAAGGATGGTTCAGTCCGAGTTTGTGTGGACTTTAAGAAGTTGAATGAGAAACCATTCCTGATCGTTACCGTGTGGCGTGTTTGCCAGATTTATTTGTTGAGATTGGGGGCAAGAATATTTATTTTTCAATTGATCTGATGCAAGGAAATCTGCAAGTACCGCTTAGCAAGGAGAGTCGAGCGTACACAGCTTTCTCTTTGCCGAAGGGGCATTATGAGTTCACGCAGATGTCGTTTACTTTATCAGGTAGTCCGATGACATTTACTAGGCTAATGAATACAGTTTTGCATGGCTTGTTAGGGAAAAAAGTCTTCTTATACATGGATGACATCCTAGTTGCACGGATTCAGTAGAGGAACATTTAGAGGTTCTTAAGGAGGTTTTTAGGAGGCTTAGGTTGCAGGTTTGAAGATAAAGTTAGCTAAGTGTAATTTTTGAAGAAGCAGATAGTATATTTACGTCATGTCATTTCTAAAGGGTGTTAAAGTGAATGATGACAAAGTTAAGAACAGTGTGGATTTTGCTATTCTGAAGAATAAGAAGCAGATTTGGTTATTCTTAGGCGTGGCTGGATTTTTCCGTAGGTTTGTGAAGGGTTTTTCTATTCTTGCATCTCCCTTGACAGATGTCCTGAGAGATGATGTGCAGTTTGCATGGTGAGATGGGCAGCAAGTAGCTTTTAAGAAGATTAAGGGTGCCTTAGTGAATCCCCAGTGTTGAAGTTTCCTGATTTGGAACGTCCTTTCACGTTGGTAACGGACGCAAGTTATGATGGTATAGGGGCATGCCCTATGCAGAAGTTCGGTGGAAGACTCCATCTGATTGCATTTTACAGTAGGAAGTTTAAGACACAGGGTAGTAATGAACGGTTATGGTTGGTAGTGGACAAAGAGGACTTTCGTTCATTTTAAGATGTTATTGATGGGCAATCAAGTAGAGGTTCTTACGGATCATAAGCCATTGTTGGATCTTTTTAATAAGCTGGATCTTTCCCCAAAAAGGGCTAGGTGGTATTTGACAATCAGGGATTTTGATGCTAAGCTTAGGTATATAGAGGATAGACATAATGTTGTAGCAGACACCCTTAGTAGAAGTTTTTCGGATGCAGATGGTACTCATGTAAGTTATGTACCTGGAGATTGCATAGACTGGGATATTAGTTTAGTAGAAGCTAAGCAGGATGAGGATGAGATTTTGGCAGACTCAAAAGCGTTTCTTAGAGGGGAATTAGTTAGGAAGGGTTATAAGTTGTCTTTTGCAGGGCTTGAATTAGAGGGTAATTTGTTAGTTAGGAAGATTAGATACAGACTGAGGAATAGTGAGGATAAGGGTGATATAACGCAGATAGTTTTTCCTAGGAGTTTAGTACTTACGGTTCTGGATATTGTTCAGTGCAGGTCTGGCAGTTCGCATTTAGGTATTGAAAAGACGTATCAGAGTATATGGGGACAATTCTTTGGAAGAATATGCTCACTTCAGTGGAAGACTTTGTAAGGGGTTGTTCAGTTTGTAATTCGTGTAAGCCGAGGGTCGTTTCTTGTATATTGGGTTCATTTCCAATTCCTAGCAGGCCTTGGGCCATGGTCCATATGGACCTCTTGAGCAATTTCTGCGAATCTAGTTATGGCCATTGGCACCTGTTGGTGGTTGTTGACAAGTTAATTAGGTTCGTAGAGATTTCTCCGTTGAAGCATAAAACAGCAGAAGAGGTGGCAGTCGCATTCTTTAATGGGTATATTTGTCGTTATGGGGTTCCTGAGGTGCTGATTACAGATAATGGGAGAGAATTTGTGAACAAGACATTAGCGTGTCTTGCGGACATAATAGCATTTGGAAGGTCACTATTATTCCCTACAGACCAGAAGCTAATGGGCTGTGTGAACGGGCAAATAGCAAGGTCATTAAGCTCTTTGGATGACCGTAGGTGGAAATGATGTAAATTGGGATCGATATATTCCACAGGTGCAGCATAGCAATAATTCCATAGTTAGTGATACCATTGGAATGTCTCCCAGTGAAGCACTGTTTGGTTACCCAGCGCAGGGTGCGTTCAATTTGTTGCCTATTCCATTGGGGGATGAGGCGGTTAGGGAGCTCATGTCGACAGCAAAAGAGGGATATGTGCGTCTTGCTAGGGATCTTGAAATGAAAATGCGGGATATGGTAGATAGAAGTCATCAAAAGCTGGACAGAGTTAAAGTTGCTGTGGGAGATAGGGTTTTTGTGAAAATAAATGAGAGAATCAGTTGAACTATAAGCTAGGTCCTAAATTTGAAAGGTCCTTTTCGGGTTGTAGAAGTAAAAGAAGGAGAATAGGTTTGTTGTTCTAGATGAGAATACAGGTGTGTCTCAGTTGACACTTATATGGAAAAATTAAAAAGACAGGTTAATTAAAAAGACAGGTTAATGGGAATCTTATGAGTTAATTCTTGTGTTGTACTGTAGTTATGATAATTTTTTTCTTTCCTCTCTCTCTTTTTGTTTTAATGGGTGTTAAATGGGTGTGACTTGTAGTTGCTTTTAACTGGGGAGGACGTTGCTCTGTAAAGTTATACAAATCTCTAATTGTCCGAGTTTAGTTTTTTGTTTTGGGTGTATTCCAATACTCAGTTAAATTAGGTGCAATATACCATAGGGTTAC
>NC_089781.1:54588812-54591312 GCF_040412425.1 Macrobrachium rosenbergii | reverse complement strand
CAGAGCCCGTTTCATGTACACAAAGTAATATACTAATCGCGTCGGCAATTCCGATCGTTATTGTTTGCATATAGCGGGAATCATTAAAAAAAAAACCGTGTCAGTGAAGTAGCAACAAACTGAAATAGTAATTTTACAATAAAGGTACCGTTCAACAACGTAAATTTACGCAGGCAGACTAGCATTTCTCTTTTCATTCTTTTGTTTAATGTCCGGGTGAGAATACGATAACAAAAGACAAAGTTGTTTGGTAATTTAGTTTTCCATCCGTAACGTAAAACGCTATGCATGATTGGTATATTTAAAGTAAAATCTGGATACCTGCATTTGTTTCGTTTGTTGTTTGAATTTGTGCAAAAAAGAAAATACCCGCCATTTTGGATTCCTCCGCCGTGTTTTGAAATTGTTGTTTTGAGAGAAATTTGTTTGAACTAGAGGACCGGCCATTTTGGTGTTCCTTCGCGCCCTTTGGTTTTGAAATTTAGGCCTAGGCAGGGACCTGGCCGCCATTTGAAGACCTGTGTTATTGTCATCCGCTGTTGTGACCAGACTCTGCCCGAGCCACTCTTGGGTCATATTTTTCCTTTCAGAAATTGGCTGAACCCACCTCATTCCTAAGCATTCCTAATATCTTAGCTAGACAGACTTCGAATAGACAAAACCAAAAGATAATTTAGGCAGGGAAAGATAGGCCTTAGTTAGGAGTGCTATCCATAACAAGTTCCCTAAAAGAATACCTGCTATAAAAATCTTTATATAAAGAGAATTTAAAATTTTACGATAAACTTTGTGACGTCGGCTCCCCAGGAAAATTAAGATAATAAAGCCATCCCTAAGGAAGCCAAGACGACGCATCTATCTGATTTTATTAAGATCCATGCCATTGTGCATTTATAAGATCTTTGCTTTACATGTTCTCAAGCAGCAAGAAGAAATTAGCTGATTGAAAATCTCTCTCTCTCTCTCTCTCTCAGTGCCTCTCTCTCTCTCTCTCTCTCTCTCTCTCTCTCTCTCTCTCTCTCTCTCTCTCTCTCTCGTCATTCAAGAGCATTCTATAAAAAGTGTACGTGACCCTCTTCAAAGAAAGAACGAAGGCCGACACTAGGCTAATTAATTCAAGGAAAATACAATAAACCAAATAAAAGCAAAACACCTCTGTCCCACAATAGATGAGGACAAGTTAAGAGTAATTACAATACAGTGATAAACTGTCGGTCAGGGCAGCAGTGAGGCCTGAGTCATCCAGACCAGAAGCAAACAGTAGTTTTTCACCCTCTGAAAAAGAGTCCGGTACGCTGGGGGCCAGCACTGGGGCGTCGCACTCATGTACTGGACCACGATAAACAGCCCTCCACCACTCACGAGGATCTTTAAAGAAAAACCCAAATTCACCTAGCAAGACCCTGTGCAACTATTGCAAGAAGGGGGCCACGCTGAAGCTGAGTGCCGATACAAACTCGGCACTAATAAAGCAGCCTAACCCTACCAGCCAGAACTCCGGCTCCCGATTCATCCGCTCAGCCTCTCCTCCAACAGTTACTGCAGGCCACCGAGCCCATCCAAAAGGCCCGTGCAAATCCTGTGGGGCTGCTAGCCACTACAATGCTGGATCTCCGGCCTGTCCACATCATGTCCCCACCACCAAATTTGTCAACCTAATCAGCACTTCATTTTCTGCTGCTGGTCTGCACCGGATCCTTTACCCCGAGAGACTGGAAACCCAGTTCATCTCGGTGGCCCCTCTTCAGAGCACTAGCCTGCCAGTGACCCTTCCGGTCACAGTAGACACTGCAGCAGATATTAGCCTGATCGCCAGGGCCCAAGTGCCAGCCGGTGCTGTGGTTGACGAAGAAACCCGGTGGGAAATGAAGTGGATAGAGGGCCACACCATTACCATTCCCACGGTCCAACTCCAGGTAAGGACACCTTGGGGCACGATACCCCACCGCCTTGGCGTGGTAGGTGGAATTCGGCCCGGAGTGGCCTTCTTGTTAGGTCGGATCTTCTCTGCGGAAGCCCGTCACCAACGCCATCGCAGCAGCGTTACCTACTCACGGAGGCCCCATCTAAAACTCTCAACCAGGTCAAACCTCCACCTTCCGCCCACCAAAAGTGGTCCGCGGAAGGGCACAACAAACTATTCCAGGCCCAGCCCTCCAATTGCGGGGGGCTGGCCCACCAAGAGGTCTTCCTCCGCGAGAGAGATTCAGGAGGAGCAGTACCGCTGCAGGACGTGCAAGTGGGCAGACCACTCCACAAATTGGGAGGGGCTGCCCAAACAAGCAACGCCCAGCGGACGCCCCGAACAAAACTCAGGAGAGGCTACGATCTCCGCTGGGGCAGGAATCTCTGCCGCAGCCAAACACAAGTCGTCCGAGAGGTATTGCACCTCGGACCCCTCGTCAGGCATGCCTGACCTCAACTGCTGCCAGTGCCACTTGCGAGCACTGAGCAGTGCCAGACTCCGTCCGTCCCCAGACGTTGAGCTACCAATGAAAGG
>NC_089781.1:54581312-54583812 GCF_040412425.1 Macrobrachium rosenbergii | reverse complement strand
TTGTCAGATTTTGTGATGATGATATCCCCTTTTTCTTAAGCTAACTAATGCATTTTGGAATCTTTTCGGGAGCGAATTTTTTTGTTGTTTTTGCTCCAAGACATTTAGCAAAATGCCTTTGAGGACTATGCCTCTTTCTTGTCATAGTTGTTTTTGCAAAATGTTTATCAAAAGCAACTAGAAATTAAGATTACTCTGGTCCCAGGAGAGTAATGAATTTCCAAGATTGTTTTGATAAGGGTTTTGCAAAAACAACTATGGGAAGGCCAAGATTGAAGTCTTTTAATCTCCAAAAAGGCATTTTACTCAATGTCTGAGCAAAAAAAACAACAGTCTCCGAAAACCAAATCATTAGTTAAGCTTAAGAAAAAGGGGGATATCATCATCACAAAATCTGAAAAAGGAGGAAAAGGTTCTGTTAGACAAGAGACAACATCAATAAAGGATTCAGAACTTCTAAACGATGCGAGCTGACAAATTAACGAAAGATCACAGCAAATATTGCTGCTCAGTTTAATGTAAATCAGTTAGAACCCTGGGGGCAATAAAAAGACATAGAATTACTAGAGACATTCAAGGTAATCAACCCCTCTCTCCCCTATTTTTACGGCCTCCCGAAAACACATAAAGATGGGATTCCTTTGGCCCCATAATATCTAGCAGGCTCTTTCATTTCAACAAATTATCAAAATGGCCGAGACTTGTTATCACCCTTTCTAGGAACCTTCTCATCCTCCCACGTCAAAACATGAAGACCGCATACAAAAAATTTGGGAGTTAGGAAAACATCCTGTTCAAACAACATCAAACTGCTCAGTCTAGACGGGATTCATTATTTCTAAAGTAATTGCCACGTGTTGTTTTCTTAGAGAGGAAGTTACAACCATATGAAGACCATTTTCCTCTTGCATAGATAAAACTTTAAAACTTATCAACCTCTGTGTAACTAACAACGTGTTTTTTTCAATGGTAATTTTACAAACAAAAATTTGGCTGTAGCATGAAGTCCCTATCACCCCTTCTAGCAAACTTGTACATGGAATATTTGAAACAGAACTTTTGTCGTCTATCAAACCCCACTATGATCTTAGATACGTAGATGATATCTTTTTTCTGGGACAATAGCTCGGGGACTTTAATGAATTTTTTAATAAGCTAAATTCGCTAGTTCCGACCATAAAATTTAAAACAGAATGGGAAAAAGGACGGAAAACTGCCGTTCCTAGATGTACTGATCATAAGAAACAGAACAGGTATGCATTTACAGTATATAGAAAACCCACCTTCGCTGTCTCCTACATTCATTTCTTAAGCTTACCACGACGTCTCCGTGAAAATTCATGGTGGGGTGCAACCTGTTCCTCAGAGGACTTAGGATATGTTCAAATGAGTACCTGGATCAAGAATTTAACACGATCCGCCAACACCTAACGCAACTGCTCTATCCACCACACATTATCGAGAGAGGGCTATTAATAAAGCAAATAAAATATACCAAGAGGTCCCACTCACAACAGACAAATAGATTTCAACAACAAAATAAAGCTTCCATACGATGAAAACATCCAAAAAGGCAATACCGAGCAACTCAGTTCAATAATCCTTTCATTTTCCATTATCCCAAATCCATCGGGGAGTTCGCCGTTAACGTATACTTAAATAACAAAAGGGAAGAAGCCGGAGTTTACAAGATACCGTAGTAATTGTCATGACATCTATGTAGGCGAGACAGGTAGATCGCTCTCGCAAAGAATAACAGAGCACAAAAGATCAGTACGTTACGCTTCGAGAGTTCAGGGAATTTTCACATATTAGAAATACAGGGCATGTCATTAACTGGAGGCGGAGTTGGTTTTCAGAGTAGCTGTCCGTACAAAAGAAAGATGCTGGAATCTGCTATCATCAATCAAACCAACAATATGAACCTGTCAGGAGGACATTGAAATCGGACGCCATTGACACCTTAATCTCTCAAAACCCCTTTGAAGAAGATGACCCAAGAAACGCGACCCAGATCCATCGCCAAACGGAGCTAATGAGGCCAAAAACCACTAGGAATTTGGTCAATCTCCTCCTTCTTAAGAAACGCCACCTCTTAACATCGAGGCCCAAGGCCACACCTTCATGTTTAGCATATATACCATTGTAAAACTTCCCCACCTGTCCATATTCTAGCTGAGTGAAAGGGGCACAAAACAAGTGCCTGAAATATATGGTTTCAACGTTTAAATAGTGTTTTATGGCCTTTCTTATTTTCATATTACACTGTAGTATTACAGGGAAAGACATTCATGTATATATATATATATATATATATATATATATATATATATATATATATATATATATATATATATTTTACAGAGAGAGAGAAGTATAGTAGGAACACAGAGAGATTATTATAGAAACTATTACTGAGACTATCATAAGCGTGAGACACATGGTTTTACAGTTATGAATCAGACACTCGAGAAAGGAAGAGGTCAGTGTTATTGAAGTG
>NC_089781.1:54529332-54580812 GCF_040412425.1 Macrobrachium rosenbergii | reverse complement strand
TTTAAGGTAGAAATCAAATCACTTTAAAAATTCAATTAAATTATTGAAATGAACATTAACAATATTAGGGTCACTGCTTCGTGTAGTAATTGCCTGAGTGTAGTTGCCCCTAACCAACTGGTACCAGGTGCTGGTGCTACCCAGACTAGGTCTTCCAAGATGGAATAGTCTGTAAAGACGAGAGTAAAAATACTATCAATAAACTAGCTCAGTGTCAAAAAAAATATTTCCCAATAAAAAGTACTAGTGCTTCTAGGTAATTAAAGACTATCGCTAATTAAAGACAAGTGCTGGTTCATAATAATAAGCAATACCAATTTTATGAAAAACTGGCAAACCCTAAGATTTATGGAAATCTGGAAACCTTCAAAATAATTACCAGTTTTATGAATAAGCTGGTAAAACCTACGAACTAGTAACTTCATTCTGTTATACAACACCCAGCTAGCCTATTAATTGTAAGCCAGCCAAACAATGGCAGCAAGAAAACTACGTCAGGTTGATCAGGCCTGGCGGCATAAATACAGCCATGTACTAACACAATACAAAGAATTATATATACCAGCCTTAATAACTTTAACGAAGAAAAACATACAGTCTTAACCCAAGCACTCATACACATTCACATATGGAAATATTTGAAATTTGAGCAGGATAAAAGTTTAATTTAGCCAAGTTATAGTTAAAATTTAATTAGGATTTCCCACGTAACTATAGGATTCATGCTTGGCATGAATTATTCCCACGAAAATTACCCAAATTAGCACCAACAATTGTGGGCAACTCACCTCCATGAGAATACGTCCTTTGCGCCCACTGTTTGAAGGATGTTATCACCAACAATTCCGAAGTTGTTTATTTCTCAGACACGATGATTGGGTCCGAAGATGGATCTTCAAGAGGACCTTCCATATCCCTGAATTTATCCTTAGGGGCGTAATCCTTCGGTTAGATGTTAGCTGGTCACTAATATTAAGATGGTAGGAGGGCACCACTATTTATCCCCCACTGGGGCATCCTCCCCCAATATCCTATGCGGCACGGTGATTTTTTAGCCGGTCATTTTTGCGAGACAGGCAGGAGCAAACACACGGACAGCTGAGAGGTAATGGGCTGACTGACTTTTCACCGCCTCGACGGTTCCCTTCAAAGCTACGGGAAGAAGTCTTCGCGGCAGTAATGTTTTAACAACTCAAACAATAAGGATTGTTGCCCAGTGTAGTTTGGTGCTTTAAAGATAGTTATCTTCAATAGAATTGTAAATGATTAAACTGAAAAACCTTCTTTCCTGACAAAAATCAAATAAACCATCGAATAAATATCCAAACTACACAAGCAACGAAGGAATTAAACGTATTATAATACAAAAAGTAAACATTATTAAATTCTATTTTAGAAAGAAAGAGACAATGAAAAATATAAGACAAATCCGCTTAGAAAAATAAATAATTCCTTATAAAGCGGATTTTTCTCAACACTCCCACAAAGCCATTCAACTTTTTCCGGAGAAAAAGTTGAATAAAACAAGTAAACAAACAAGAAATCTACATTTATGCAAAAATATATTTACAAACATTTACAAACTAGACGAGGCCTTCTACATACCCGTCTTTAATCAGTTTTTTAGCCCTGACAGCAGCTCTGCGAGTTTTCCTATTTACATTCTCCCTACTCACTGAATCATTGTCAGAGTGTATGCCAAACTTCGCCAGTACTGCAGACATATCAGGCATCTCAACATTACTGGAATCTGTCTGAGAATCATATTCATCTACACTAAGTAAAGGAATTAAGCTTTCAGCATGCATTTGGACAACAGCTCTATTGCCCTTAATTACAGTGGCTCCTGTGACCTCTTGCATATTGTTAATCTGGACTTCCAGAACCTTTCCCATTGGATAATTGGAACGCTTCTGATAAGGTTCCTTTATCAAGACAATATCACCAATTTGCAAACTCTTATGAGAGACAGGACGATATCTAGATTTATTATCCGTTGCTTGATGGACTAATTGAGCAAGAAACTCTTCATTATAAAGCTTCAACAACTTTTCCCTGATTTCCTAAGTTTCCTAAAACCATCCTTAACAAGATTAGTGGGATTAGATTCCCAGAGAGTATCATCATGAGGCACTGGTTGCAGATCAGGTATCAAATTAAGAGAGGCAAGTTCATATCCATGAAATAAAATTTCAGGAGTGATGGGAGCAGGAATAACCTCATCAACAGAACCATCCCTTAATCCATTCCGAAATGCGACAGGTCGCCTATTGACTAGATGCTTAACTTCACTAATCAAGAACCCAAAATCCAAGTAGTCTAAAACATTATTTCTTATGCTGCCAAAAATAAGTCTTTTGACCAGCTTGACACAACTTTCCACTAAAGAACCCAACTTATTACAACCTTTAAAATATTGCTGGAATTCCAAAGTCTGAATTCCATTGTCCTGCAAATAAGAGACAGACTGAGGGTCATTCAAAAGTTCTTTAATAATTTTGGATCCACTAATAACTTGACTACCTTTATCAGAGAAACATTTCTCAGGAATTCCAAATTCGTGAACATGCAATTGCATAGCTCTCAAAAATGATGCAACAGATAGGTCCATACAAACATGCAAATTGATACCCCTACTCCACAAGCATGAAAAACATAACAACCAATCTTTTCTTCTTCTACCATTCCAATGTACCCAAAAGGGACCAGTATGATCAATAAACACATACCGAAAGGGAATGTTGGAAGGATTCAACCTAAAGTCCCTATATGGACTCTGATTCAACTTAACTACATCTCGATTGAATCGTCTACAGTGTATACACTTCCTTAAAAGTTTCTTGACCACAGAGAAGTAATGAGGAACATAGAATTGCTTTCTTAGCTCAGACAACAGTGGATAGACACCGGAATGGTAAGTATCCTTATGCAATTCCATTATAATAGCTTTAGTTAATAAACTATCTTTAGCCAAGAGGATAGGGGCATGATATTTATTTGCTCTATATTTCCATCTAGTGAATTTACTTTTAACTCTCAACAGTCCACTTGAATCCTGAAATACATTTAGTTGACCTATAATATTAGGTAAATTCTTCAACTTCTTAGACTTACAATTGAAATACTCAAAAACCTCAGGGAAATGGGACTGTTGATCACGCAACAACAATAAATTATGTGCTCTAGTATACAAAGTATTTGAGTCATAGACCTCAAGATTACCAAACTTAGAAGGATCCTTATTCTTCAGTATTCTTTTGAGATTATTAACAAATCTCAATATGCAATGCTGTACAGAAACAAGACTCCAATACTCTGAAAATAAATCCAAAGGAAACAAATGTTCAGGTACCTCAGGAAATTGCTTAGCAACTGAAACACCATAAAAACCAGAGACTTCAGGCTTCTCACTTTCATCCTGAGCAATCAAAGGATTTGGAATTCGAACATTTAAAGAATGGAACCCAGCAAAACTCTGATCGACTGCAAATTTAGGCCCTTTCAAAAAATCTGTTTTCAATAATTGCTTATAGGAAATAGGTCGACTTGTACAGTCTGCTGGGTTAAATGCACCATCACAAAACTTGAAGACAACAGGATGAGTTTCACATAATCTGCTAACATGATTCAATCTGTTCAACAAAAACACCCCAAATTCTTCATCTTGTCAAGTTTGTTAACATATGAATTAAGCCAGTTTAAACATACCATACTATCAGTATAAAGTTCTAAATCAGTTATATCGATAGGTTGCACACAATTAGGACCTGCCAACTCTCTGTAACAATCCATCAAGACTTCCACTCCCAATGTAATAGCTTGAAACTCCAAACTAGGAATACATTTAGAAAGTAGCTGCTTGTTTACAAGTCTATTTTTTGCTAACAGAAAGCTAACCTTATTATCTGAAACATTAACAAGATAGAGGACAGTACCATATATAGACTTAGAACTATCAGTAAAAGCAATAATCTTATAGATGTCTGTACGCTTGCCAACGCAACGAGCTACAGGAATTTCTGGAACCACATTAATCTGATTACAAATGTTGGTCCACTCCTTTGTGCTTCATTGTCTATAATTGTATCCCAGTCTAATTCCTTATCCAGTTGTAAGGTCTGCATAAAAAGACGGGATCTGTTGAGGAGTGGTCCATTAATATTAAACACATCATAGTTAGAAGCAATGGACTTCAGAATTTGCCTCTTAGTCCTAGCAGTATTATCCAACCTCAATTTTGGAGTATGAATAGTATCTTCCATTCTATTCCATATCAATCCAAGCAATTTCACCTGTGAAGGTGTATCAGTAGAAAATTCCTCATCAGTAAGTGCCTGAAGAGGAACATGGTTGGTAATAAATTGTTGTAATGGAAATCCATATGGACTGAAAATGCTCTCCAATTTACTGTATACCCAAGAAAGCTTACGAGGATCATTAGAAGAATAGGCACAATTATCCATGTAGCATAAGTCATAAATGCATCTTTTAACTTCTTTAACCTCTTCACTGTCTCCTTCTGTGTCAAGTATCAGTAGCTTATATAAGCCAAGTAATAAAATGGCTGGACTAGGTTTTAGACCTAATGGCAGCCTAACATGTTTGTAAACTACCAGTGAAAAGTCCCTCTTACTCACATTCTTAAACCAATAAAATAATAGCTTAGCCTGATCGGTTTCTGGAAGCTCAATTTGCAAAAAAGCTTTCTTAATATCAAAACACAAGACATAGGCATCAAACCTTATTTGAATTATGGCGGTAGAGATTTTCCTGTTTAAACAAGGCCCTGGTAACATGGCCTGGTTATGACTTACAGTCATCTCTTTGCTAGGATCGACTTCAAATAAATTAGATAAAAACACCATGCGACACTTTGAGGACTCTTTGTCCATTCTAAATACTGGCATATGTGGAAGAAAACTATAATTAGGGTTTTCCTGTATGAAATGAGGAAAATTCTCTATTTTTTTGATAATACCTGTCTCTTGTTGTTCTTGAAAGACTGAATCCATCATATGAAGTTCCTTCTCCCTGTCTTTGTATTTTTTCTTGTTCGACGCTAAAATGGCTTTAGCTAAATTTTGGTTTTTAGCAAGATGATGTTTAACTTGGGCATTCCAGAATATTGGCATAACTAATCTACCCTCACCATTACGATATGTAGAGTCTAAAGCAAATTTCACAAGCGAACTATTAGTATCACTATAAGTTTCATTAAGATTTTCATCATAGTTGAAAACTCTCTGGCTTTCAAAAAACAAATAATCATCCAACACCTCTGATAGCTCCTTTCCATCAAATTTACCTTTGTCTGTCATAATGACGCTGTCAGTGAATTCCTCACTCAAGACAATTTCTGATTCAAGCTCATGGGCTAAGGGTTCACTATGTTCAGCTTGAGATGCCACAAAACTCCGGCATTCCCTATGCAAAATAGGTAAATTAGGTAAATTATCAATCATTTCTCCCGAGTCACCATTTAACATAATTCCTAAGGGACTCTCAAAATATGTAGAAGAATCATTATGCCCAAAAACTACAGAATTGATGGGTAAAACATAATCATAGTCTGACCCCAAAATTAACTTAATATTTGAGACTTCATTAGAGTCTACTGTCAGATATTTATCTGCCAATGAATAACCTTTACCTACAAATTCCTGAACAATTCTACCCAAAGCAGGTAGTTTAAGTTTAGTTTTAATATCAGGGAGACAAACAGCCTTCAACATACGAGCCTTATTCGCAATGGTTAAGCATAATTCAACAACTTGTGTATCGAATCTCTTAGAGTTATTAATACCATTAACAATAATGGAGAGTTTTGGATTCAAAACCCTTAAACCCAGTTCACCAGCAAATTTGGCCTCAATGAAGGTCATTTGGGAACCACAATCCTTTAAACCCCTAATGGTATGACCTGATAGTTCAACAGTAAAGGTAGGCAAAATAGAACCCATTGATTTGTTAATTGTTAATACATCATAATTAATGCAAACTGTGTTGTTTGTTACTTTCATGCTATCTGATTGATGTTTCTTCTTCTCAATCTGGATGTTGGGCGACACACACAGAAATGAAAAATGAAGACCACCACAATGCCTACAAGATCGTTTAAATCTGAAAACACATTTGTCAGAATCATGAATGCGAGTACTGTTTTTACAAGCTTTCAAGGCTTCCAACCTCCTTGTTTTCGATATAGCGTCAGAGTATTTAGGACAATTACTAACAGAGTGTCGAGGTTTTTCGTCATTATTACCCCTTGTACAGAGAATGCAAGGAAAAAATCCTGATTTTGAATCAGCCTTAGGGTTAGACATGGCTCCCACATCAAGGGCTAAAGCTGTTGTTGACTTTTCAAAGGGAAGTTTCCGAGCTTTAAATTTCTTTTGGCTTTCCAAGTATCTATTTGTCGCCTCAAATATGTTATCTTCTATCTCATTCAACCCAGGCCTACTTTGACCAGTAATCTCAGTTAGTTTGGACTTAAAATTATCATTAAAAGAGTTCCAAAAGAAATATTGAAGAAGGTCCTCGGAAGATATCTTAAGTCTCTTAAACGAGTCTCTAATCATTCTCATTTCTCCAATAACTTCATATGGGTCTGAGGAATAAGACAACTTTAATTCAGACAACTGTTTGACAGTATCAAACTTCTGAGACAACTCTGAACCAAATGCCTTAATCAACAAGTCTTTAGCGTCCTCGTAATTCCTACTACCTGAGCCCAAGGAACGAATTAAAATGTGAGGTTCACCACTAGTCTGTCTCTGCAAATAAAGTAGCTTGGAATAGCTATTCAAATTAGCCCTACTGGTAACATCTTCAAAATCTTTAAAAAATTTTTCTATGCTTTCGCCCTTACTATGGCTATATACTGGAAGATGAATTTCTGGCAACTGTAATTTATTGCTGACACTTCCACCAGAGCCTTCATCTTTCCTCTCTAGCAAGGACATACTTAACACAAGCTTTTCATCCTATTCATGACATATATCAAGTTCTTTATTGAAATTCTCAGTATCTTGCATTGTCCATAGAATCTCGGCAATCTGTTTATTAAAATCATCTACTTTCTCTTTAATGTTTCTTAATGAAGCCATCACAACTGACTTTTCTGTTTCTGACATATTATCATGATTAGCTTGAATGAATTTAAGTTTCTTAGTAATTTGAGCTCTCTGATAGCCCCTTACTGATTTCAAATAATCCAAATCCATGGTTACAATCAAGCAGACAAAAGTAAAGTTACTTATTTATACAATACTCAATAACCCCAACAATTAAATCAAAGAACTTTTCTAAGCAAGACATTCAAATGGACTTCGTCCTTATAATAAGCTCGGTTGTCTAATCTCCCAGGTCCAGCAATAAGTAAAATATAGTCCTTCACTTTCAATTTCTTAAGAAAGGAATTAAAGGATTTCCTGCTCAAGTTAAATTCAGACTCCTCAAATCTCGAATGTATGAGTGACCTATAAGTGTAATTTTCCTAATGAAATAATGCCGCAATAGGAAGGGAAGGAGGATACCACCAGAAGCAGTGAGCCGTCGTAGGGATCCTGTCACGGTCGCCATATTCCGAAAATTTTAAGGAAAACCCAAGTTAAAGCTATAACCCTGATAAATTTTAAGGTAGAAATCAAATCACTTTAAAAATTCAATTAAATTATTGAAATGAACATTAACAATATTAGGGTCACTGCTTCGTGTAGTAATTGCCTGAGTGTAGTTGCCCCTAACCAACTGGTACCGGTGCTGGTGCTACCCAGACTAGGTCTTCCAAGATGGAATAGTCTGTAAAGACGAGAGTAAAAATACTATCAATAAACTAGCTCAGTGTCAAAAAAAATATTTCCCAATAAAAAGTACTAGTGCTTCTAGGTAATTAAAGACTATCGCTAATTAAAGACAAGTGCTGGTTCATAATAATAAGCAATACCAATTTTATGAAAAACTGGCAAACCCTAAGATTTATGGAAATCTGGAAACCTTCAAAATAATTACCAGTTTTATGAATAAGCTGGTAAAACCTACGAACTAGTAACTTCATTCTGTTATACAACACCCAGCTAGCCTATTAATTGTAAGCCAGCCAAACAATGGCAGCAAGAAAACTACGTCAGGTTGATCAGGCCTGGCGGCATAAATACAGCCATGTACTAACACAATACAAAGAATTATATATACCAGCCTTAATAACTTTAACGAAGAAAAACATACAGTCTTAACCCAAGCACTCATACACATTCACATATGGAAATATTTGAAATTTGAGCAGGATAAAAGTTTAATTTAGCCAAGTTATAGTTAAAATTTAATTAGGATTTCCCACGTAACTATAGGATTCATGCTTGGCATGAATTATTCCCACGAAAATTACCCAAATTAGCACCAACAATTGTGGGCAACTCACCTCCATGAGAATACGTCCTTTGCGCCCACTGTTTGAAGGATGTTATCACCAACAATTCCGAAGTTGTTTATTTCTCAGACACGATGATTGGGTCCGAAGATGGATCTTCAAGAGGACCTTCCATATCCCTGAATTTATCCTTAGGGGCGTAATCCTTCGGTTAGATGTTAGCTGGTCACTAATATTAAGATGGTAGGAGGGCACCACTATTTATCCCCCACTGGGGCATCCTCCCCCAATATCCTATGCGGCACGGTGATTTTTTAGCCGGTCATTTTTGCGAGACAGGCAGGAGCAAACACACGGACAGCTGAGAGGTAATGGGCTGACTGACTTTTCACCGCCTCGACGGTTCCCTTCAAAGCTACGGGAAGAAGTCTTCGCGGCAGTAATGTTTTAACAACTCAAACAATAAGGATTGTTGCCCAGTGTAGTTTGGTGCTTTAAAGATAGTTATCTTCAATAGAATTGTAAATGATTAAACTGAAAAACCTTCTTTCCTGACAAAAATCAAATAAACCATCGAATAAATATCCAAACTACACAAGCAACGAAGGAATTAAACGTATTATAATACAAAAAGTAAACATTATTAAATTCTATTTTAGAAAGAAAGAGACAATGAAAAATATAAGACAAATCCGCTTAGAAAAATAAATAATTCCTTATAAAGCGGATTTTTCTCAACACTCCCATTAAAGCCATTCAACTTTTTCCGGAGAAAAAGTTGAATAAAACAAGTAAACAAACAAGAAATCTACATTTATGCAAAAATATATTTACAAACATTTACAAACTAGACGAGGCCTTCTACATACCCGTCTTTAATCAGTTTTTTAGCCCTGACAGCAGCTCTGCGAGTTTTCCTATTTACATTCTCCCTACTCACTGAATCATTGTCAGAGTGTATGCCAAACTTCGCCAGTACTGCAGACATATCAGGCATCTCAACATTACTGGAATCTGTCTGAGAATCATATTCATCTACACTAAGTAAAGGAATTAAGCTTTCAGCATGCATTTGGACAACAGCTCTATTGCCCTTAATTACAGTGGCTCCTGTGACCTCTTGCATATTGTTAATCTGGACTTCCAGAACCTTTCCCATTGGATAATTGGAACGCTTCTGATAAGGTTCCTTTATCAAGACAATATCACCAATTTGCAAACTCTTATGAGAGACAGGACGATATCTAGATTTATTATCCGTTGCTTGATGGACTAATTGAGCAAGAAACTCTTCATTATAAAGCTTCAACAACTTTTCCCTTGATTTCCTAAGTTTCCTAAAACCATCCTTAACAAGATTAGTGGGATTAGATTCCCAGAGAGTATCATCATGAGGCACTGGTTGCAGATCAGGTATCAAATTAAGAGAGGCAAGTTCATATCCATGAAATAAAATTTCAGGAGTGATGGGAGCAGGAATAACCTCATCAACAGAACCATCCCTTAATCCATTCCGAAATGCGACAGGTCGCCTATTGACTAGATGCTTAACTTCACTAATCAAGAACCCAAAATCCAAGTAGTCTAAAACATTATTTCTTATGCTGCCAAAAATAAGTCTTTTGACCAGCTTGACACAACTTTCCACTAAAGAACCCAACTTATTACAACCTTTAAAATATTGCTGGAATTCCAAAGTCTGAATTCCATTGTCCTGCAAATAAGAGACAGACTGAGGGTCATTCAAAAGTTCTTTAATAATTTTGGATCCACTAATAACTTGACTACCTTTATCAGAGAAACATTTCTCAGGAATTCCAAATTCGTGAACATGCAATTGCATAGCTCTCAAAAATGATGCAACAGATAGGTCCATACAAACATGCAAATTGATACCCCTACTCCACAAGCATGAAAAACATAACAACCAATCTTTTCTTCTTCTACCATTCCAATGTACCCAAAAGGGACCAGTATGATCAATAAACACATACCGAAAGGGAATGTTGGAAGGATTCAACCTAAAGTCCCTATATGGACTCTGATTCAACTTAACTACATCTCGATTGAATCGTCTACAGTGTATACACTTCCTTAAAAGTTTCTTGACCACAGAGAAGTAATGAGGAACATAGAATTGCTTTCTTAGCTCAGACAACAGTGGATAGACACCGGAATGGTAAGTATCCTTATGCAATTCCATTATAATAGCTTTAGTTAATAAACTATCTTTAGCCAAGAGGATAGGGGCATGATATTTATTTGCTCTATATTTCCATCTAGTGAATTTACTTTTAACTCTCAACAGTCCACTTGAATCCTGAAATACATTTAGTTGACCTATAATATTATTAGGTAAATTCTTCAACTTCTTAGACTTACAATTGAAATACTCAAAAACCTCAGGAAATGGGACTGTTGATCACGCAACAACAATAAATTATGTGCTCTAGTATACAAAGTATTTGAGTCATAGACCTCAAGATTACCAAACTTAGAAGGATCCTTATTCTTCAGTATTCTTTTGAGATTATTAACAAATCTCAATATGCAATGCTGTACAGAAACAAGACTCCAATACTCTGAAAATAAATCCAAAGGAAACAAATGTTCAGGTACCTCAGGAAATTGCTTAGCAACTGAAACACCATAAAAACCAGAGACTTCAGGCTTCTCACTTTCATCCTGAGCAA
The DNA here is from genome assembly GCF_040412425.1 of Macrobrachium rosenbergii. Lineage (NCBI taxonomy): Eukaryota > Metazoa > Arthropoda > Malacostraca > Decapoda > Palaemonidae > Macrobrachium > Macrobrachium rosenbergii. The sequence goes on along the minus strand of NC_089781.1, from coordinate 54,569,751 downwards.
TCAAAGGATTTGGAATTCGAACATTTAAAGAATGGAACCCAGCAAAACTCTGATCGACTGCAAATTTAGGCCCTTTCAAAAAATCTGTTTTCAATAATTGCTTATAGGAAATAGGTCGACTTGTACAGTCTGCTGGGTTAAATGCACCATCACAAAACTTGAAGACAACAGGATGAGTTTCACATAATCTGCTAACATGATTCAATCTGTTCAACAAAAACACCCCCAAATTCTTCATCTTGTCAAGTTTGTTAACATATGAATTAAGCCAGTTTAAACATACCATACTATCAGTATAAAGTTCTAAATCAGTTATATCGATAGGTTGCACACAATTAGGACCTGCCAACTCTCTGTAACAATCCATCAAGACTTCCACTCCCAATGTAATAGCTTGAAACTCCAAACTAGGAATACATTTAGAAAGTAGCTGCTTGTTTACAAGTCTATTTTTTGCTAACAGAAAGCTAACCTTATTATCTGAAACATTAACAAGATAGAGGACAGTACCATATATAGACTTAGAACTATCAGTAAAAGCAATAATCTTATAGATGTCTGTACGCTTGCCAACGCAACGAGCTACAGGAATTTCTGGAACCACATTAATCTGATTACAAATGTTGGTCCACTCCCTTTGTGCTTCATTGTCTATAATTGTATCCCAGTCTAATTCCTTATCCAGTTGTAAGGTCTGCATAAAAAGACGGGATCTGTTGAGGAGTGGTCCATTAATATTAAACACATCATAGTTAGAAGCAATGGACTTCAGAATTTGCCTCTTAGTCCTAGCAGTATTATCCAACCTCAATTTTGGAGTATGAATAGTATCTTCCATTCTATTCCATATCAATCCAAGCAATTTCACCTGTGAAGGTGTATCAGTAGAAAATTCCTCATCAGTAAGTGCCTGAAGAGGAACATGGTTGGTAATAAATTGTTGTAATGGAAATCCATATGGACTGAAAATGCTCTCCAATTTACTGTATACCCAAGAAAGCTTACGAGGATCATTAGAAGAATAGGCACAATTATCCATGTAGCATAAGTCATAAATGCATCTTTTAACTTCTTTAACCTCTTCACTGTCTCCTTCTGTGTCAAGTATCAGTAGCTTATATAAGCCAAGTAATAAAATGGCTGGACTAGGTTTTAGACCTAATGGCAGCCTAACATGTTTGTAAACTACCAGTGAAAAGTCCCTCTTACTCACATTCTTAAACCAATAAAATAATAGCTTAGCCTGATCGGTTTCTGGAAGCTCAATTTGCAAAAAAGCTTTCTTAATATCAAAACACAAGACATAGGCATCAAACCTTATTTGAATTATGGCGGTAGAGATTTTCCTGTTTAAACAAGGCCCTGGTAACATGGCCTGGTTATGACTTACAGTCATCTCTTTGCTAGGATCGACTTCAAATAAATTAGATAAAAACACCATGCGACACTTTGAGGACTCTTTGTCCATTCTAAATACTGGCATATGTGGAAGAAAACTATAATTAGGGTTTTCCTGTATGAAATGAGGAAAATTCTCTATTTTTTTGATAATACCTGTCTCTTGTTGTTCTTGAAAGACTGAATCCATCATATGAAGTTCCTTCTCCCTGTCTTTGTATTTTTTCTTGTTCGACGCTAAAATGGCTTTAGCTAAATTTTGGTTTTTAGCAAGATGATGTTTAACTTGGGCATTCCAGAATATTGGCATAACTAATCTACCCTCACCATTACGATATGTAGAGTCTAAAGCAAATTTCACAAGCGAACTATTAGTATCACTATAAGTTTCATTAAGATTTTCATCATAGTTGAAAACTCTCTGGCTTTCAAAAAACAAATAATCATCCAACACCTCTGATAGCTCCTTTCCATCAAATTTACCTTTGTCTGTCATAATGACGCTGTCAGTGAATTCCTCACTCAAGACAATTTCTGATTCAAGCTCATGGGCTAAGGGTTCACTATGTTCAGCTTGAGATGCCACAAAACTCCGGCATTCCCTATGCAAAATAGGTAAATTAGGTAAATTATCAATCATTTCTCCCGAGTCACCATTTAACATAATTCCTAAGGGACTCTCAAAATATGTAGAAGAATCATTATGCCCAAAAACTACAGAATTGATGGGTAAAACATAATCATAGTCTGACCCCAAAATTAACTTAATATTTGAGACTTCATTAGAGTCTACTGTCAGATATTTATCTGCCAATGAATAACCTTTACCTACAAATTCCTGAACAATTCTACCCAAAGCAGGTAGTTTAAGTTTAGTTTTAATATCAGGGAGACAAACAGCCTTCAACATACGAGCCTTATTCGCAATGGTTAAGCATAATTCAACAACTTGTGTATCGAATCTCTTAGAGTTATTAATACCATTAACAATAATGGAGAGTTTTGGATTCAAAACCCTTAAACCCAGTTCACCAGCAAATTTGGCCTCAATGAAGGTCATTTGGGAACCACAATCCTTTAAACCCCTAATGGTATGACCTGATAGTTCAACAGTAAAGGTAGGCAAAATAGAACCCATTGATTTGTTAATTGTTAATACATCATAATTAATGCAAACTGTGTTGTTTGTTACTTTCATGCTATCTGATTGATGTTTCTTCTTCTCAATCTGGATGTTGGGCGACACACACAGAAATGAAAAATGAAGACCACCACAATGCCTACAAGATCGTTTAAATCTGAAAACACATTTATCAGAATCATGAATGCGAGTACAGTTTTTACAAGCTTTCAAGGCTTCCAACCTCCTTGTTTTCGATATAGCGTCAGGGTATTTAGGACAATTACTAACAGAGTGTCGAGGTTTTTCGTCATTATTACCCCTTGTACAGAGAATGCAAGGAAAAAATCCTGATTTTGAATCGGCCTTTGGGTTAGACATGGCTCCCACATCAAGGGCTAAAGCTGTTGTTGACTTTTCAAAGGAAAGTTTCCGAGCTTTAAATTTCTTTTGGCTTTCCAAGTATCTATTTGTCGCCTCAAATATGTTATCTTCTATCTCTTTCAACCCAGGCCTACTTTGACCAGTAATCTCAGTTAGTTTGGACTTAAAATTATCATTAAAAGAGTTCCAAAAGAAATATTGAAGGAGGTCCTCGGAAGATATCTTAAGTCTCTTAAACGAGTCTCTGATCATTCTCATTTCTCCAATAACTTCATATGGGTCTGAGGAATAAGACAACTGTAATTCAGACAACTGTTTGAAAGTGTCAAACTTCTGAGACAACTCTGAACCAAATGCCTTAATCAACAAGTCTTTAGCTTCCTCGTAATTCCTACTACCTGAGCCCAAGGAACGAATTAAAATGTGAGGTTCACCACTAGTCTGTCTCTGCAAATAAAGTAGCTTGGAATAGCTATTCAAATTAGCCCTACTGGTAACATCTTCAAAATCTTTAAAAAATTTTTCTATGCTTTCGCCCTTACTATGGCTATATACTGGAAGATGAATTTCTGGCAACTGTAATTTATTGCTGACACTTCCACCAGAGCCTTCATCTTTCCTCTCTAGCAAGGACATACTTAACACAAGCTTTTCATCATATTCATGACATATATCAAGTTCTTTATTGAAATTCTCAGTATCTTGCATTGTCCATAGAATCTCGGCAATCTGTTTATTAAAATCATCTACTTTCTCTTTAATGTTTCTTAATGAAGCCATCACAACTGACTTTTCTGTTTCTGACATATTATCATGATTAGCTTGAATGAATTTAAGTTTCTTAGTAATTTGAGCTCTCTGATAGCCCCTTACTGATTTCAAATAATCCAAATCCATGGTTACAATCAAGCAGACAAAAGTAAAGTTACTTATTTATACAATACTCAATAACCCCAACAATTAAATCAAAGAACTTTTCTAAGCAAGACATTCAAATGGACTTCGTCCTTATAATAAGCTCAGTTGTCTAATCTCCCAGGTCCAGCAATAAGTAAAATATAGTCCTTCACTTTCAATTTCTTAAGAAAGGAATTAAAGGATTTCCTGCTCAAGTTAAATTCAGACTCCTCAAATCTCGAATGTATGAGTGACCTATAAGTGTAATTTTCCTAATGAAATAATGCCGCAATAGGAAGGGAAGGAGGATACCACCAGAAGCAGTGAGCCGTCGTAGGGATCCTGTCACGGTCGCCATATTCCGAAAATTTTAAGGAAAACCCAAGTTAAAGCTATAACCCTGATAAATTTTAAGGTAGAAATCAAATCACTTTAAAAATTCAATTAAATTATTGAAATGAACATTAACAATATTAGGGTCACTGCTTCGTGTAGTAATTGCCTGAGTGTAGTTGCCCCTAACCAACTGGTACCGGTGCTGGTGCTACCCAGACTAGGTCTTCCAAGATGGAATAGTCTGTAAAGACGAGAGTAAAAATACTATCAATAAACTAGCTCAGTGTCAAAAAAAATATTTCCCAATAAAAAGTACTAGTGCTTCTAGGTAATTAAAGACTATCGCTAATTAAAGACAAGTGCTGGTTCATAATAATAAGCAATACCAATTTTATGAAAAACTGGCAAACCCTAAGATTTATGGAAATCTGGAAACCTTCAAAATAATTACCAGTTTTATGAATAAGCTGGTAAAACCTACGAACTAGTAACTTCATTCTGTTATACAACACCCAGCTAGCCTATTAATTGTAAGCCAGCCAAACAATGGCAGCAAGAAAACTACGTCAGGTTGATCAGGCCTGGCGGCATAAATACAGCCATGTACTAACACAATACAAAGAATTATATATACCAGCCTTAATAACTTTAACGAAGAAAAACATACAGTCTTAACCCAAGCACTCATACACATTCACATATGGAAATATTTGAAATTTGAGCAGGATAAAAGTTTAATTTAGCCAAGTTATAGTTAAAATTTAATTAGGATTTCCCACGTAACTATAGGATTCATGCTTGGCATGAATTATTCCCACGAAAATTACCCAAATTAGCACCAACAATTGTGGGCAACTCACCTCCATGAGAATACGTCCTTTGCGCCCACTGTTTGAAGGATTATTATCACCAACAATTCCGAAGTTGTTTATTTCTCAGACACGATGATTGGGTCCGAAGATGGATCTTCAAGAGGACCTTCCATATCCCTGAATTTATCCTTAGGGCGTAATCCTTCGGTTAGATGTTAGCTGGTCACTAATATTAAGATGGTAGGAGGGCACCACTATTTATCCCCACTGGGGCATCCTCCCCAATATCCTATGCGGCACGGTGATTTTTAGCCGGTCATTTTTGCGAGACAGGCAGGAGCAAACACACGGACAGCTGAGAGGTAATGGGCTGACTGACTTTTCACCGCCTCGACGGTTCCCTTCAAAGCTACGGGAAGAAGTCTTCGCGGCAGTAATGTTTTAACAACTCAAACAATAAGGATTGTTGCCCAGTGTAGTTTGGTGCTTTAAAGATAGTTATCTTCAATAGAATTGTAAATGATTAAACTGAAAAACCTTCTTTCCTGACAAAAATCAAATAAACCATCGAATAAATATCCAAACTACACAAGCAACGAAGGAATTAAACGTATTATAATACAAAAAGTAAACATTATTAAATTCTATTTTAGAAAGAAAGAGACAATGAAAAATATAAGACAAATCCGCTTAGAAAAATAAATAATTCCTTATAAATATATATATAATATATCAAAAATGGAAGTAATAGGAAAGAGCATCCTCATTCTCTAACAGTTTATTGTCAACTATAACTACTCTTCTTTCCCTTTTTGTTTCTAGTTCAAGATGTTTTGAAGTCGCATTTCTCAAAGGACTGCAAAAATACAGTAATTTTTTGTTCCAGTTTCTTTTAACAAAGGATTAATAACAAATTAATTTATGGAGATAATGATTTCAAGTCGTTAGCCACAGCTCTTTACAAGAAATGAAAATAAAAAATAGCATTTAAAATAATGTACTTGGACAAACACCTTATTTGTTCCAAGACAAGTCAGTTCCTCAACGGTTGGGCAAGAAGTGGGTTCCAAATTAATTTATGGAGATATTCTCAGCTCTTTATGAGGTAAAAACATTTAAACAAAACACCTCTGCTGGGCAAGTGGGTTCCGTTCTCAGCTAGTTGCTGAATCTCTGACCGGCCAATGAAGAATAAGAGGAATTTATTTCTGGTGACAGAAATTCATTTTCGCTATAATGTGGTTCGGATTCCACAATAAGCTGTAGGTCCCGTTGCTAGCTAACCAGTTGGTTCTTAGCCACGTAAAATAAGTCTAATCCTTCGGGCCAGCCCTAGGAGAGCTGTTAATCAGCTCAGTGGTCTGGTTAAACTAAGGTATACTTAACTTTTTAACGAAGACAAGTCAATTATAAGTAAAAGGAGTTCACTAAAATCTTAAAACAACCTACCTATATGAAAGAAAGAGCAAGACTAACACAAATAAATAAAAACAGAGTGAGGAAAACCAGTTGGTTTTCATCACTGTTTTTACAGTAAATCAAGCAAAATAAAAGGAAAATAAAGGTAGCACATGATCCTGCGCTAAGAAACACACACACAAGGCAAAAGAGGTATGTAGAGGGATCGTTATTGGCTTAAATGCACAATGTCACTTAACACATCTTGAAATGTCACTTTCTTTACTGCTTTTTATTGGCTGGTATGGATACGTCATCAGTTTAATGGCGGATGGTAGAAGGTGTTGGGGGTGGACAAGCACCCAAGTGTTTTGTAAGTTTTCTCGCTATTTTCTTCACCATTGGGATTTTTTTTCTTATTTTCAATGGCTGATGGGCATATGCGTCATAAACAAATCTTATGCTAACTGGCTACATCCGGGATGTATCAGTGCAGTCGGCAACAGTTTCTCTCCTAGCACAGTCGCTTGTTTGAACTGTTCACTAGTAGTTTGCTAATGTGATGTCCTGCGTGGGTTGATGGATGGGCTTCCAGTGATTTGTTATCATTTGGCAAAGACTTGGTTCACCGCCAAGATCTTACCTGATTGGTTCTATAATCATTTTTATATAAGGGGGTTATTTATCATCAGACGCAGGTCCTTAGCATTGCTAGACACTGAGTGAAGGCTTTGCTTCTCATGGAAAATGTGCCTATGCTTCCTAATACAGTCCATTTGGTTGGTGATGAAGATCATATTAGGGTCATGTATTTACTTCCTAATAAGACTGCACTCACTCAGCCAATGGACAAAGTCGTGTTATTGTTGCAATGAAATGTCTATACTGGAGGAAGTTCCTGGAGGAGGTGATGGTAGTAATGTAGGGTGAGGAGGAGAAGGAGCAAGGCTTGGATACACTGGGGAGTGGAATGGAGAATCATCAAAAGTATTCACTGAAGTCTGCCATCAACAGTTTCACAGATGCTTGGAGGGACATCACCGTAGAGACCCTCACCACGTCTGGAATATGCTGAATGGAGAAGAGGGCATGATGGACTTCAGGGTTCGAAGTCGATGACTTCCATGCCACAATCGTGACTGGTGTTTCATATTGGGGTTCCATTCGATTAATAATCGCTAATAAAGGTGGGCAGAATGGAAACACGTGGTGCAACGATCTCCATTTATTGGTTTCTGAATATTACTGTTTACATACGTTGATCCCAAACTAGGAGTGGTAATGCATCTTTATAAGAACGACGTAGGTCTTACATCTTTACACAATTACATACATTAACTCAAATAATTATAGAAATATCAGTTATTGTAACATCCCTCTTATTTTGAAAAATAAAGTACACACTTTAAAAACATTAAATAAATCTTTTGGAAAATAAGGAATCAAACACTAGCAGGGTTATAAACACACAAAACATCACCTGCGCATAACAAAACCTTTAAACCTATTTGGCATCTTATTTCTAGTGCTTCTTACTTCTCTACTCATCCTACTGGACTGAACACCGCAATCATTATTTACAGGACTCACATCAATTTGCCCTTTAGCATCACTTACCAATACTTCAGAATCAATTCCTATATCAGTGTCAGTGCTTGCTTTCTTTGTAGGTTTGCTAGGACTAGCTTCCACACCATTCTCTCGGTTTACTTTTTCTGGTCTTCCCATTTCACTAGTTTTCTTTAAATGAACTCTATTTCTCCTTAGACTCTACTACATAAGATCTATTTTCAAGTTTTTCAACAACTTTACCAAAATCCCACTTTTTCTTACCAAGAATGGAAGGTTTAATTCTACAGTATCTCCCTCAGTTAATTCCTCCTAGTCTTTAGCACCTCTATCATGATACCATTTGCTTCTACAATTTCTCAAAGCTTTTCTAGATTTCACAAATTTATCATCAAGAGGTTGTGGTTTCAACAAAGAAGTTAACATAAGTAACAAAGTTCTAATTCTCCTGCCAAGACACCCTTGAGCAGGACTAAATTAAGATTCCTGCATAGGAGTATTTCTGTAATCTAGTATTGTTAAATAGGGATCCTTCCCACTCTCGACTGCTTTTACAAGAAGTATTTTTGCAATCTGCTTTACCATTTGATCTAGGGCAATGAGGACTACTCGTCACATGTTCAAAATCATAATTCACAGCAAATTTTTTAAAATCCTCACTACCGAACTGGGGACCATTGTCAGATATCACAACAGTAGGCAGTGCATATCTTGCAAAATGAGCTTTCAGTTTTCTTATTACAGTACCTGCATTAGTGTTTTCAAGATGGTCTATTTCCCAAAAACTAAAACTACTATAGTAATCAATGGTTACCAAGTAATTATAATTCTTGATAGTCATCAAATCGACACCTACTTTTTCCCATGGTCTGTCTGCCAACTCATGTGATTTCAAACTCTCTTTCTGTTGACCAATAGGGAATCTATTACATATTTCACATTTTGAAACAAATTGTTTTACATCAGCATTCATACAAGGCCAATATAAACATTCCCTGGCTCTTCTCAAACAACTTTCCATATCCGTATGTGATGAATGTATAGATTTTAAAATAGATGACCTCATTTTCAGGGGAATACCTACTCGGTCACTCTTTAAGATAAGACCGTTTTGAACAGAAAATTCATCCCTGATGCAATAATAAGGTTTAAGCACACTTGGAATACCATTCACATTATCAGGCCAACCATTCAGAATCACCGATTTCAGTAATTGCAATACTTCATCATCATCAGCTTCTTTCTAGATCGTTATTAAACGTTCTGGCCTAATAGGTAACAAGTTGATCATACTAATATGGTCAAACAATCTATTCCTACCATCATAAGGCAAATAGGATCTTGACAAATAATCAGCCAGTAGCACCTCACTACCTTTCTTATGCTTTACTTCAACATCATATTGTAAAATTCTCACCAACATGCCTTGCAGACGCTTTGGTGCCCTACATAATGGTTTTAGAATGATTGTTTCAAGTGGTTTATGGTCATTTTCTATTATAGCCTTTCTACCAAATGTATAATCGTGAAATTTCTCTAGAGCAAAAACTATCGACAAAGCCTCTTTTTCTATCTGGGCATATCTAGACTCAGTACCTGTTAGTGCACTGCTTGCATATGATACTGGTTTGCCGCACTGCATCAAAGCGGCACCTATTCCTTTCTGTGAGGCATCACACTAAATAGTCAATTCCTTATTTGGATCGTAATACTGTAAAACAGGCGTCGTAGAGATCGGTTCCTTAATTCTATAAAAAGCATTATCATGAACCTCAGTCCACTCCCATTTGACACCTTGATGTGTCAGTTTTCTTAACGGTTCCATCTCATCAGATAGATTGGTGTTACAACCCTCGAGGTTGTTATGCAAGTTCTTAAATTATATTTGAATTGTTATCAGTAATAAACGTGACTCAGTGCTAAAGGTCAGCGAAAACAAACACCCAAGAAAACTTAACACTATTTAATACTTAATACAAAATTTAAACCAACCTTGCGGGATACTTCCCAAAACCTTAATAACAATCAAAAATGACAAATACCAGTCCTTTACAAATCCCGTAGGATTACCTATAGCTAATAAAAATAAGCCCTATCACAGTAATGAAAAATTAACAAATAAACGGTTGGATCCAACACTTTTGCTGGCCAGACCGGAACACAGTTACCTAAAGCTAATAAAAGCAAGTGAAGGAAGACAGAGAATAAATAGCAAGAAAACGCTTAACCTATCAACACAAAACTAAATTTCAATGTACAAACCTTTACAAGACAATATAATTAAATGATGTATAATAATTTAACAATAATCTCACATTTAGAGAAACCAAACGAAGCAATATTGAAGGCCGTGACCTAACTGCTACCTCTGCTGCCAAGAGAGGTCACACACACCAGGTCAACTATTAACTCCTACCTGGGTATGGCCGCCCTACAGGCCTCCTCACGAGCAAACTTGCTCCCAACAGCAGCTTTAAAGGCGTCCTGGCAAAAGAGCCCAAGTCACAATTCAACTCCTGTTGATGGCGGAGAACAGCGACGCCGTCAACACCCTGGGAAAATTCGTCTCACCAGGGTAACAACAGGTAAGACGTCGCAAGTGACCGAAGTACCTGCGAGCCACGTAGAGTAGGAAGCTCACGTCGCAGGTGACAGGAGAGCACCCACGAAGGAAGACGTAAATCCAAAATAATTTTAAATAATTCAAGAAAAAATGCAAAAGGCGCCAGCTGAGTTAATCCAGGGAGAAGTTAAACCCGCACTGATCGGGCCTTGACATTCAGGCCAAACGTCGATCACCAGCGTCCAACGGCACTCGAAAAATAAAATAACGAAACAATCGTTAACACGATAGTTAATAAAGGTAAACAAGCAGGGAGCAGGCGTCAAAAACTGTAAACAAATATTGAAAATCACTTAACCCTCAACTTTTACAAAGCACTGGCATTCCTTAAGAATAATACTTAAAACTAAAAAGAGACAAGGCTGATCTAAAATTAAAAGCCAAAAATAAAGGGAAAAATTTACGTTAACCTAATAATTGGGTAGAAATTTCCCTAAATTACTTACCATACCACCTAATTTCTGAATACCAGTGACATCTGTAGGTGGTTCAATTTTCAAGATAGCCTCCACTTTTGAAGGATCTGCCATTAGACCATTACCAGCTACCTTATGACCTAGAAAAGCAACTTCTGACTTTCTTAAATCAGTTTTTGCTTTATTAAGTTTTATACCCTTTTCCTTACACCTAGTCAGCAATTTATGTAACTTGTTATCATGATCTCTTACAGCTTGTTCAAATGTATCACCAACACCATATACCAAAATATCATCTGCAATGCAGGTAATACCCTCAAGACCTTCTAGAGCCATTTGCAACCTCTTTTGGAAAATTTCACTGCTTGCAGCTAAACCAAAAGGTAGCCTTAGCCAAGGTCTAGAGAATACAAGGTCTTCTCACGGCCGACCCAAAATTGGGATTTAGTGCGCAGGTAAAAATCGTGACGTCACGCGGTCTACTCGCGGTGTTTGTTGATCTCTGGCTGATCAGTCTGTTTACAAACAAACAGTGTGAAGACCTTGCTTCCGCATATTTGATATCGGTATTGTCCATAATAGCGGCTTCAATTTTTTTTTCTTGCTGCAATAGTGATATCTTAAGCAATATGCCCAACTCTTGTGCGGTATACGGGTGCTTTGAAAATAGGAAGAAAAATAAGGATCTAATTCTTCATAGATTTCCTACGGACGACGACGCAAGGAGGAAGTGGATTCACCTCTGTAAAAGAAAAGATCTTATTAACACTGATATTGCACGAATATGCAACATACACTTTGAAGCCGATGCCTATGAGAGAAATATGATGTATGAACTGCTGGGTAGGCCAGTGCCTAAAAATGAAATGAAACTGAAGACAGGATCAGTCCCAACGCTGCATATGCCCATAACAGAAAACTCCCTTAAGTCTAAAGGTAAGGAACTGATAACTCTTATTTTCTTGTAAACTAACGAATTGTGTTTCTTACTGTCCGAAAGGCATTCGATACATTGCCTTTTCATCTTCAAGTAGAATAATCAACAGCTGGAAAACAAAGGAAGTTTTGAACCACGTGTTTGAACTATACAAAGCCTGTTCAAATCACAAGTGTGACCTTGAAAAATTCATTAATAGATTAAAGACCAGTGTATGCCCAATCTATTAGTCAATGTTCTCGTTCCGTCTCTCTCTCTTTCTTTGTTATTGTGTTTCTCATGTCATATTCAGCTCTCATTATATTTGATACCCAACATGTGCACAATTAACAATGGGAAAAACTGTCCCGTATTTTAGCAGGTGTCATTTATTAGTTACATTCTATTTGCTATAAGAAGCTGCACAACTATAATTTTCTGTGGTTGTTAATAATGCACTTTTGATCTTTAAGCAGATGTGCAGGGTTCCAGTACAAGGGAAATGAGAGCTGAGAAGAGAGGCCAAAAACGACTAGTACACGAAATCCTAGGCCAGGAAAATAAAAGAGCAAGGAAGGTTTTATCGAAAGAGGTCGAGGCATTGTCGACAGTTGAAGAATTACAACGTGAAATTGAACAGCTGAAGAAGGATATGAAGGACATTAAACGGAAGTGGGAAGAAGATTCGGTAAAGTGGACACTTGAAAAGGAAAAGTGGGAAGCAAAAGGGAGACAGTGGGAAGCAGAGAGAGCCAAATGGTTGGATGATAAAGTTGAGTGGGAAAAAGAGAAAATATCAATGCATCATACGTTCCATAACAATTTAGCGTCAGCAACTGCTTCTATTAAAGAGAATTTGACGGGATTTTTTTCATCTAATCAAGTAGAATGTCTTGTAGCCGGAAAACGCATTAATTACTGGAAGGATGATGAAGTTTGAGTCCCAAAGCGTACAGATTTTTAAGAGAACAGTGGAAATTTCCGTTTCCTTCCCAAGCAACTTTATATCGATGGTCAAGGAAAATAGACGTGGAGCCTGGCATCTTGGAGTCAGTGATTAAATTAATGAAATACAAATCAGAATCAATGAGTGAAAAAGAACGTGTGTGCATAATTTCCTGTGACGAATGTAGCGTCTCAAAAATATGGAGTTATGATAAAGGCACAGACACCTTATATGAACCTAGATCTCAAGTGCAATGTGTGATGGTCAGAGGCCTAACCTCCTCTTGGAAACAACTCGTCTATTATAATTTCGACACAGATATAACTAAAATCCTCCTTTTTGAACTGATTATTAAGATAGAGAGAGCTGGATTTCCTGTAGTTGGAATGGTTAATGACTTGGGGCCAACAAATATAAGGTTATGGAATACGTTAGGCATTAGCATAGATAACCCATCATTTGTTAATCCTGCGGATAATTGCAGGGAAATACATGTATTTGCCGATGCTCCTCACTTGATAAAACTAATCAGTAACAATTTCTTGGACCATGGATTCATGTTATCAGACGGTAGGATTGCTTGCAGTGAGTCAGTTAGGGAAGTAATTGTGAAAAGTAAGTGATCTAATGACAGCTCATAAACTATCTGAAAAACATGTAAGTGTCACAGGTATGGAACGTATGAAAGTGAAATTAGCGGTACAGTTACTCTCCGAAACCACTTACAAAAATCTCAAACTTCGGAGAAAAAGGTCTGATTATGGATAGGCACTGGGAGAGTACAAGCCAGTTCATTTGCCTAGTTGATAAGTGGTTTGATTTATTCAATTCTAGAGTGCCTTTAGATAGAAAGTCTCCACGGAATGCTTACGGGCTAAACTTAGAAAACCAAAACAAAACGTTGCAAGAGATGATTCGCCTATCCAGAACAATGAAAACTCTGGGAGGCAAAGGACTTTACCCATTCCAAAAAGGCCTTGTGATATCTTGCAAATCTCTAACGAACTTGCTAGGGATGTTAGGTGAAAAATTTGCAGTATCATACATTTTAACTTATAGGTTGAATCAAGATGGACTGGAGCACTTTTTGGCTGTATACGGCAAATGGGTGCATGTCATCAACAATCATCACCTGTTGAATTTAAGCACCGAGTTAGAGCCCATCTCCTGGGAAAAGAGCATTCTGTTAGGAGCAAAATACAATGTTGAAAATTGTATTAGTGATATATGACTGAGGCCTCATTTTCCAACGTGATAACTGAAGAACGCACTTCTTACGAGGTTGAAGAAACTTCTCTCAGAAAGAGTTAAGTTTATCGGCAATATTGTTTTGTTTGCCAATAGAGGAACTGCAGAATGACAATGAAGGCAAAACTGTTGAAGAAGAAACGTTAGAAGATGCCATGGAGGAAGGAGGCTTGCAATACATGGGCGGTTTATAGCCCGTAAGTTTCCCAGTACGATTTTCTAGGAACTAAAGCAACCGAAGGAGATGGCACATGGATTGGCACTATAAGTAGATCAAATGAAAAGCTAATGAAACCTCTACCCGAATTTTTGGATTATTTAAAATCGATGGAAAACATGTTTATTTGCTATCATGGGGAAAAATACCTAAAATCAGGAAAAGGTACGATAAACGAGTTGAGTGATGTGATAGGCAATTGCATTCCATTACCTTCTGATGTAATTAAATTTTTTGTTCGCTGCCGTACATTTTTCAGGATTCGTAGATTAAATAGGGACATTAGCTTCTCAAAAAGAGTGGCAAACAAAATGAAAAAGTTGGTAAATTAATTGTTAACTTATGTATTTATGTATTTAAGAGCGTGAGTTGTATTATAAAAGTGATAAATGTTAAGTTCCTCATTTTAAATTCTAGTTTTAACTGGATGAATATTATGTATAGAAATGAATATGGTCAACGCGTGTTTTATTTTCCTAAAAGAATGAATAATAATTTCCAGTATTAAAAAGAGACAACGAGGAAACAGACGAAACGTTTTCCTATTTGCACAGCTTGGGCAGACGAGCTTGGGCACAGGAGAAAGCAAGTAGACCGCGTGACGTCACGTTTCTTAACCACCGTCTCCGCACCCTTCTTAATCCTGCGCGTGAGAAGACCTTGTATTCTCTAGACCTTGGCCTTAGCCATCTGTACCGGCCCCATGGGGTCTAAAAGGTTGTTAATAAACTTGACTCTTCATCGAGTATACATTGCCAATATCCACTTTTTAAGTCAAACTTAGAAAAAACTTTAGCTTTGGACAATTTGGGCAATACGTTATCAATCAAAGGCACTGGATGAAATTCCCTTTTAAGAGCTTTATTTAATACCTGTGGATCAATGCATACCCTAATATCCCAATTGACTTTAGTTGCTGTTACCATCCTGCTGACCCAATCTGTTGGTTGATCAACTTTACACACAATTTTATGCCTAGCCATTTCATCAATAATTTTCTTTACTTTGCCTTTTTGACTAATTGGAATTCTGCATGATGTTATTGCCACGGGTTGTACTGCTTCATCAACAGTTAAGTGTACCTTACCTGGCAGAGTGCCTATCTCATCATCAAAAACATCAGAATGAATAGAAAACATATCATTTACAACAAATATTTTCATAATTTATGGTTATCAAACTCATTTGTTCAGATGCCCTTTTACCAAAAAGAGGTTTAAAATTCTCTTTCACCACTATAAATTCTACAGAATATTTTTTTATTATTCGTGCAATTTCTTAAAATTGCTCTACACTTACCCAATGGTTTAACAGTAGTGGATGTCCATGCCTCTAGCATTGTATTACTTGGACATAACTCATGGTTAGGTACATATTTTACAGGAATGACATTTATACTTGCACCACTACCTGAAATTTTACTCTATGACCATCAATTTTAATTTCTGCAGATACTAATTTATCACTCATTGGACTCTTATCCACTTTAAGGACATATTCAACACTGGAATCATCCGATTCATTAGTTTCGACGGTCTCTAACTCATTTACTTTACTGTTACCCTTAGGCTTGATTTTGTATCCAGAATTACTGGGACATTTCACAGCAAAATGATTTAATCTACTACATTTGGAGCAACGTTTTCCATAAGCAGGACAGTTATTTTTTTACCATTCATGATTCTGATTAAAAAATTTACAATTTTTAAGATTTATACCTTTTGAACTAGCAGCCACAGCCCCTTTCACATGCTGAGTATTTATGTTAAGTCTATCACTTGACAGCTTTGGCTTCTGACTCACCTTTTGCACAGTATCAATATTACCCTCTTTATACACAGACATTTGCTTCCTTGAAGCTTGGTAACTATGCAAATATCAACTGTTTTTACAAGTCCAAATTTTCTGCTTCAAAAAACTTTTTCTTAGTTCATCATCAGCGCAGCCAAAAGAATTTGATCCTGAGAGCTCTATCCTTTTCATTGTCATACTCAGTCTTTGATAAGAATTTTAAGCCTTGTAATGTAAGATTCCACAGACTCACCAGTATTTTGAGTACACTTCCTAAACTTATACCGTGCTGCCAATTCATTCTTTCTTGGAGCAAAGTAGGTATCTAATTTATCAAGAACTGTTGATAACACTTGCGATGGATCGTCATCATCTGGGCTGCTTGGCCTAGGAAAATCCAAGGAGTTGTACATTTCCAATAGCTCCTCACCCCCTGTCGTCAGCAACAATGGAACTTTTACATCTTCAGCCTTTCTATCCTTTTCTGTAGCTTTACGATACAACTGGAATTTGTTTAAAAAGCTTCCATGTCCTCTCACTGTCGCCACAAAGGGCTAACCTACTTGTTGGGTTCACATGGGCAACCTCTGTTGCCAGCTCCTTGACACAATTTTTAGGCAAGATGGGATCACACGGATGAATACCCTTACCTTTGGACAAAAATGACACAAAAGCTTTATTCCCGATGATTACCAGCCTGAAGATGTAGGTCTTACTAACCTATGCTACCATTCTCATCTGAGGCATCAACAACATAGCCTGTCCTATTCAGTACCACTTTGGCTAACTTGCAGGATTTTAACATGAAGAGATTTAGTCACGGATAGGCTAGCACACAGGATGCCTTGGGCAATTCTTAGCTGGCCTAGGCCAAAATAACTGACTATCTGGGCAGACAACGGCTGTGACAGTGATGAAAACTCAATAAGCCCACCGCAGCCGACGTTAGCTTCTAGCCTATGCTTCGGAATGTTCCTCAGCATTCACTTACTTTGCAGTACTGACATCGTTTTTCAGCCCACATACCTCTATACACCATATCCGCTGCGGTAGAACTATATAGTAGCTCCACAGCGGCGACTGCCTTCTAACTTAACTTCTTCTACAGTTTTTTGGTTGCTAATTATGAATTTACCTTTAATTTTTGGCGCTCGAGTGTAATTAACTCCTGAAGTCCATCCAGCAAGGGGTTTCCATAAGCAATCTTCACAAGACAGAGCACGGGTACGTCTGTTTTGAACGGTTCGTATCCCGCCCGGCAAGTACAATTACGTGTTAACGTATGGGTAACCGCCCCCACCCCCGGGTTAGTACTAAACACGGCGAAGGGACATTCCATTTGGCCGACAACAAACAGATAAACCGCCGGTATCAGAACCCCTAAAAGTATAGAAAAAAAAGTTGAAAAGGTAAAAACAGATGCGGAGCTAATATAAAGAATTACCTCTGAGATAGGTATACAGTCGCTCAAAAATGTTTTCCAACGTGTTCCAGAAGTTTTCGTTCACCTAATAATAATTTATTCGTTTTATCTATACAAGGAAATGTACTTTTTTTTTTTATTCGATTTTGGTTATAAATCATACGGTTAACAATATAAATAAGAATGGTGAGTGAAAAATCCCTATTTCGAAAAATAACGAAACATTTTGAAAAATTTCGCTCATGATGGTAGGGAAAAAAAAAAGAGTCAAATAAGAAGCTATAATTAGCCATCCATTTAATCCTTATGGGGATAAATTCAAAGACTTTTGCGTAAATAACCCCTTGGAAAAGTATAGAGAGAAAATCTGGTAACACCCAATGGACACTTTGTGGCAGAGAGAAAGAGAGAGAATAAATGATTAAATAAAGGAATTACAATAATGATAGAGAGAAATAAAAATCGGTTAAGGGAAACGGGAGGCAATTTCTCTGACGCAACCGTCGTGTCAGTGCTGGTTTCATGCGCTTACGATGGAGTTGCCAAATAGCGCTAGATGTCACTGTTATAAACCGTTGTCCGGCAAGTTTTGAAGTATGTTGCGAAAACTTTTTGAGTGACTGAACAGTTATTAATAATCCAGTCTTTGACGATGCTAGTAAAGAACCGAACCAGTACGAGAGAGAGAGAGAGAGAGAGAGAGAGAGAGAGAGAGAGAAAAGGAAACTAACTGCCTTTATTGTGAGGAAATTTTTCAAGTTAAAGGAAAGCCCAACAAACAAGAAAGGAAAACAACGACGCCATCTTACACAAGAATTTAAGAAGCATTTACAAAGAAAAAAAGTACTTTGAAGAACAGGAAAGGAATACAACAATGTGACTCAGAAGACAACAATGCGACTCCACACAAGAAGTCCCCTCTTTTGAGAATCAGTTCTATCTGATAAAAGTAAGAAAATTATGTATGTGAAGACCGGTACACACGATTACATACACTATTATACACCTTCAAATATTTATAAATTAAGTCAAGATCAAAAGCAAACCTAGCCATTACTTTTGGAACAAATTTACTTAGTCTAAATTACTACTTTTCTAACCAGCAGTGATAAATTTAATTTGTGATATTTAAGATTTTTGGTAGAACTGAATTTTATTTCTCAAAAATGCCAGTTGAATTTTTTTTTATGTGCTGTTCGTGGTAACCTATCCACCCCCTCCCAGGACGCATAAGTAATTTGCAAGAAACGCAGCATCAATTAACAGAAGAAATACAAGCCTCACTACCAAGCTTCTCAGGTTTCTCCAACTCTCCCATCTTACAAAATCCACAGGGATCAACTTCAGCATCAAAAGTACTACGCCAGTAATAATAACACCAGAAAACGGAAAAGTGAAAGAAAAGAACAAAATTACTAGACCACTGTAACTCGAATGGACCCAACTCTACGAAGAATTAAAATAATTCACCACAACGTCAAATCCTGGAAAACAAAGAAATTTGAATTATACAATATATATAGAAGACCTGACATAATATTAATCAATGAACATGGTATGAAACGAAATGAAACTCTGAAAATGTTTGGATATAATACATATACGCAAAACTTTGCTGATGAACCCTTTGCAGGAATTGCAATAGCAATCAAGAGTAATATTAGACATAAGATAATAGACGATTTCAAGACGACTTTTTAGCAGTCCAAATTCAAACTAACAAAGGACCAATAGTGATCGCCACAGCTTATAAGCCGCCAAGAAGACATTATTTCCCACTTCCGGATGTCATGAAGTTAATGAACAGGAGAGAGAACCAACCTACCTCATTGCCGATCTAAATGCCAGACACCAAATATTTGGATATAGGCAATCTAATTACACAGGACAAGAAATAGTCAGATTAATAAATAAAAAGTATATCATACACTTAGGACCTGATTTCGATACCTTTGTAGCAAATAACAGAAAAGGAAAGCCAGATATAATATTGGGAAATAATAAAATTCACCTTAATATTGCCGTTACAAGAGGACCAGCAACCTCCTCCGATCATATACCAATGGTAATTACACTGTCAACCAATCCAATAATGATTCCATCCTTAGAAATACCAAATATAAAAAAGCAAGTTGGGAAAGCTTCAAAAATGAAATAGAAGAAAAAATAAGTAGACAACTAACAATAAATTCAAATGAAATAGAAATAACAAAAGAAATAGTAGATGGCGAGCTTGAAGAATGGTACAAAGATATAGAGGAAGCAATAAAAAATCATATACCCATAACTAAATACACCACACTTCCACATCCTATTAGTAGTGATAAGTTGAAATTGATACAATGGCACTACAACAACATCCAAAACACAGTACTTATAACAGGGTGGAACAACATATTAATGAGAGACATGTGTCATTACAAGAACAGTTAGTACAAGAAAACTCAAGATTATATCATCAAAATTGGGAAGACCTAATAAAAACACAGAAATACAGTACAATAACCCAAAACAATTTTGGAACTCCGTTGCAAGACTGATGGGAAGCAAAAATAATACTTCGCCATACATAAAGCATGGGAATGAGAAAATATATGATGACAAAGAGAAGGAAGTATTGCACAAGGCCTACTGGCAGGAAATATTCAGATAACGCAGGAGGATAACCAAAATTTCGACAACCAACATGAGACAATAGTCAATGAATTCATTGAACAACATAGAAACAGAACAAATCAGCATCATGCAGCTGATATTAGCAGACTCAATGAAGACTGCCCATTAACAAGGAAAATAGAGTTATGGGAAATGAAAATAATAATTAAAAATTTTAAACACAAAGCACCAGGAAAGAGTGGAATTAACAAGGTCATAATTCAAAATTTACCAGACATTGCACTCGAAAAATTAAGAGAAATATACAACTGGGCCCTCTCAATGGGATATTTTCCAATTATATTCAAGAATGCAATAATGATTTTGATACCCAAACCAGGAAAAGATACTAGTCAGGTAGAGAATTATAGACCAATATCATTACTAGAAGTACCGGGCAAAATATTTGAAAAAATAATTAACAACAGATTAGTGTTGTTCCTAGAAGGTAATCAGCTACACAATAATAATCAATATGGATTTAGAAAGGAAGAGGACCCAGATTGCAATAGCAACAATATATGAGAGTATTGCACTATCACAAAGAAGGTACCTATGTAACCTAGTATGTAGAGATATAACAAAGGCATTTGACAAAGTATGGATACAAGGACTTCAATACAAAATATTACATCTCAACCTTCCAGACTTTTTGAGAAAATACTATGCAACTTCATCAAAGATCGAACAGCAGCAATCAAGTCACAAAATTACATAGGGAATCCATTCCTGTTACAAAGTGGAATCCCACAAGGATCTGTACTCAGTCAACACTATTCATATTATATACATCAGATATGACTTCACCACCAGAGTACTGTACTGATGTCTGCTTTGCAGATGATATAACTCAAATAATTATACACCCAGAAAAACGCACTCGAAGAAGGGATCCAACTTTGAAAAGACAAGTAGCACAAAAAACAATGAACCAAATTGAAAGAATAAATCAGTTTGAAAAAGAAGTGGAAGATAAAGACAAATAAATCTAAATTCCAACTAGTATCAGTGTCTGCTTACAAACCTGCACAAATAATGTTAGACCAACAACCGATGAATTTTAGTAAAAGCACAAGAATACTAGGAATGCAATTCGGACAAAGAGGAATATCAAGACACGTGAGAGAAAGGCTAAGAATAGCAAGAACACAAAATACAAAGCTAAAACGATTTAGGAATATGAACACAAATATCAAAATCCATTTCTACAAAAGCCTAATCAGACCAATAATGGAATATCCACCAATACCCACGTGTTTAGCATCGACTTCCAATATAAGTGCATTACAAAAATTCCAAAATAAGATACTAAGGTCCGCAGTGAGAAACAATCAAGAAGATGACGGTCTGAATATAGAACAAATAGACAAAAAATACAAAGTAGAACCAATTAATCAAAGATTATACAGACTGGCAACCAACATGTGGAGCAAACTAGATCAGTACAACAGTGAATTAACAGAAGAATCCGTAGCAGAAGAGAAAACCACCCAAACAACACAGACCACAGATGGTGGAGAAGAGTATCTTCATATCTTCATCGTGATGAACCTCAACCATTATATTATTAAGAAATGCCTTGTGAAAAGTAATATTTAGAATTTACTATGTAGGTATCATGCAAAATCATTATGATAATTAACATCAAGGTTAAAATGAGAAATTGGAACCAATTTTTTTTTTTATTTTATGTTTTAAATATGATTATACTAATAAGAAATAAAATTCAAGAAAATATGCAATATGTACAATTTACCATGTTGTTATAATGTAAAATTATTATTGTATTATGTTAATATTAGAAAAATTGTACCCTTACCTAAATAAAATTGTGGATAAACCACACTTGACATTACTCTTACTAATATTTCACTTTCTAAACTATTCCCTACCATGGTTAGCTAGCTAACTGCCCTCACCCTTCTTTCACCCATCTTACCTATCAGCTAAAAAAAAAAAAAAAAAAAACTCTTCCGATGTTTTCTGACAGTCCTTTAATTGACATCGGCGTCAATGACCATAGAAGTCACGACGCCTGATAACTTGAAATCATTCATTCATTTCTGACTACACTGGATCTGCTGATTAGCTACTCTCTATTGGGAATTGTTTTTATGCCGAAACGTAGCATCCGAAGACTAAGTGCTATGACCCCATTAGTTGCCAGAGGCCAAGCCCATAACCTAACTATGGCAGAAAACACTCATAATATAATACTGTGGTTATGCATACGATAACCCAAATTCAGCCTAGCATAATTAAATTTTGGGGAAGGAAAGATGGAGATACCTGTGATTTAGAGGCCTGGGTCAAACAGGTTAACATTTAACATTTAAAGTCGTTAGCAGGGAACGACGGAGATAGATTAAATGAGGCAAAGAAATTTTTAGACCTATCTTCAGGCGATTTAGGTTCGTACCTCCACTCCAGACCTATCAGAGGCTTGAGATATGGGAAGCACTGAAAGAATACTTCAGGAGAATATAGGCCTACTCAGCTGTAGGAGAGACAGATCCAGTAATGAGTCTGGAAAAATCTATGCAGACTTGGAAAACAAATGATAGAATTGACCTCAAAGTGTGTCTCCAGACGTACAATTGGCTGAATGAATGGGGAAATTTAATTTCTACCTCATCTTGGATATCAATAGATGCATCAGGTCGACGAGTAATTACATTAAAGGACTGTAACAACATCAGGCTGTCAATACTTTTGGGAACATTACCATATGACGTGTTCGAAAAGACGACTCTCGTCGATGATGTCTTTGGTATAGAGAATGAACGAAAGAAGATTGTAGGAAGAAACGAGGAAGGAATAATTGACATATATAAACCACTGTCTAACATAGGTCAAAGAAGAACGGTATATAACAGACAAACTCGATCCAGGACACCCCCTAAGAGTCAGCATGGAGATGCCAACACATCTCAACAGGGAAAATATTCTGGCGTTATTTGCTTAAACTTCCAGAAACGTGGACACTATGAGAGTGCTTGCCATGGTCGGCATACTGTAGGCTACCAATCACAGAAAAACAGGACACAGTGTCTGGGGTTGCAAGGTTAGAATGAGACAGATCATATCACAAAGAAGAGACAGAAATCGTTCGTAGTCGGTCTCCTCAGCTCCAGAGAAACAAGAATATGAACTCAAACGCTGCTATGAACCTGTTATACGATCAGGACCAGACAACTAACTACTCACTGGGTAATCAGACCATGACAATGGATATTCCTGCCTAGTCAAAGAAGTAAAGAAGAAATATCGAAACCCTCAATGATAAGCTGTCAAATAATCATTGTTAGTGAAATACCCATAGAAGAGGAACCCGATTGTAGGCCCACGCTTCCCGCTCATGCTGGCTTGAATAAACTAATAGCATTCCTTGACATTCTTTGATACAGGATCTCCCAAGAATATTATGAGCAGTAAAGTATATAAGGAATATTTTCTCATATAAATTTAAAGCCTGTGTCTGACTGCAGAATCACAGATATTCATGGAAATAATTGAGACAAATTGATTTTCCACTTCAACTGGGAAAAATCTTACTAAAAGAAAAGGCCATAATTGTAGAAGGGGTGAAAATCTTACTAAACAAAAGGCCATAATTGCATAAGGGGTGAATGTGTTTGCTCATTTATTGACTGGTTATCCTATGGCCCGGAAAGAAATCACCATTGGCTCTCCAAAAGAACAACTTATTATACGAAAGGGTCATTTGACTCTCAGAATTCCCATTTATAAAATAATTAGAGTGAATAGGACCCAATGACAACCAGTATTAAACGGCTTTCTGAAGATAAAAGAATCAGGAGAGGATTATCAACTGATCCATATCAGTGACCAACAAATTACCCCATATTTGGAATAAAACCGGGAAACATTTGAAACTAGGAAGAGATTTGAGACTCAAATCAGAAAAAAATATTTTGATAGAATGTGATATGAATCCTATATTTGAAAGGAAGAAATGAATAACACTTTCAGAAAGAGCGCAGGTACATGGACTATCTTATTCATTGGGTTTGCACAAAGTCGGAAAGGTAAAATAGTGACAGAAGTGACAAGTAATAGAGGTAAGATAATCTTGATGGCAGGAGCAGAGCTAGGACTGGCTGAAATTTTTGGCATACCTATTCAATTTGTGGAGAAGGAAACCTTAAGTAAACCTATAGGACAGATTAATGGAATAAGTGAAATTTCAGCCCATGAATCAGACGTAATGAAATCAAAATATATGATCATCTGAAGGAGATAGAAGATAAATGTGCAAAGGAAGAACTTATGGCATTATTGAACTAATGCAGGGACATGGTTGCTATAGAAGGGGATACTTTAGAAACATAGCTGTAAATTCACATCCGATTGACACACTGCCCAACACCATACCCATTTATATTCCTGCTTATAGAGGGGCTCATTCACAAAACGAGATTCACTGAAAGGGGAGTCCAGAAAATGAAAAATGAAGGTATAATAGAACCTTCTAAATCAACTTAGTCTTCCCTCTTTTGTTGGTGCCTAAGAAGGATAAGTCTCACAGAGTTGTTGTTGACTTTAGGGAATTAAATAAGATCATAGTAACTGGTCCTTATCCAATGCCGTCTCATGTCCATAGGATCCAAACGATACTTTACCACAATAGATCTACCCCAGCGATTCTTACAAATTCCTTTTGGTGAAGAAAGTAAAAGATTAACTTCTTTTTTCCCATAATGATGGTAGATATCAATACTTAAGAATGCCTTTGTTCTTAAGACTAGCCCAGCAAATTTTGTCTGATTAATGGATATCATGTTGGATGGATTGCTGGGGAAAGGTGTCCATTGCTGCATTGATGATTTGATATAGCCACCAGCATTATAGAGGAACATATAAAACTTGTCATAGAAGTCTTGGAGGAGCTTTGGAAAGCAAATCTGAAGTCATAACTAAAGGAATATTCTTTCCTAAGGACAAGAATTGAGTACTTAGGGTACGCTCTAAGTGAAAGAGATGTTGAAGTAAACAATTTAAGGTGAAGTCCATTAAGGAATAGCCTAAGCCTCAGTGTAAGAAGGATGTGAAATAATTTCTAGGATTAGCAGAATTCTATAGCAAGTTTGTGAGGAGTTTTGAAGCTGAATCTGCTCCATAAATGGATCTCTTAAGGGAAGATTTGGAATGTGAATGGAAGGCAAGCCAGCAAGAAGCTTTTGAGGCACTGAAGGAGAGGTTATCAAACCCTCCCATTTTGTCCTTACCAGATTTCACTAAGGAATTTTTCCTAGCAACAGATGCAAGTTCTATCGGAATAGGGTCATGCCTTATGCCGAAAACAGGAAACAATTATGAAGCTGTAGCTTACTACTGTAGAAAGCTGAAGCCTGCAGAAGTTAACTACTTGTTAACTGTTATAGGTTCCTCGAAGCACTTCAGATATATTATCTTTGGTTACAAGATAACAGTCCTCACTATTCACACAGCTTTCACGGAAATGTTGAAGAATCCAAATTTCTTATGACAGCATAAGCCTGATTCATAAAAATCCCAATTTAGTTAAGTTGTGAATGGTAGAATGAAGAACTATCATCGGCGCACCTTGTGAGGGAACAAAGAAAGATGAAGATTTGAAAGGAATACTAAAATATGGGGAAAATGAGACACCACTAGTACCACAGCTAGAAAAGGTATTAAGAAGATTGGAACCAACTTGATGAATGAAGAATTATAAATGGAATATTATGTTGGCTAACATGTAGTGTCGCTTATTTTCAAACATTTCACAAAATAGTAGCTAAGAAGATTGCTCCACAACTTTTACAAAGCAGAGTTATTGAACTCATGCAACATTTTCATTGGAAAGGGTTTTATAAGGATGTCAATAAATATATAAAAAGTTGCAATATTTGTAAGAGTTACAAGGGAAGAGCAGATACGCAGGTACCCTTGGGGAAATATCCTATCCTACAGACTCCATTTGGGAGAGTAGCAATAGATTTAATCACCGATCTACACACGATATGTAGTAGAAGTAAAGACATACTAGTATGTAGTGATTCAATTACCAATAGGCTGAGTTGGTACTGTTTACTGGTAAGAGTGCTTGAGTCTGTGCTGTTGCTCCATTTGACAAGGTATTCCGCCATTATTCTGCTCCACAGCTGATAATTTCACATACCAGGGTAGAGTTTAATAATGCTCTGATTCAAGAAATATGTAATATATTCAAGGTAGAGAAGGTAAACATAAAACCCTCTCATTTTGCAAGTATAGGACTGGCAGGAAGGAATAACATTAAAGTTTTAGACAATTTGAGACGTTCAGTTGAACAAGATCCAAACTGGGATATCAACTTACCTTTAGTACAATTGTCATTAAATGCACGCTATCATACAAGTATTCAAGCAACCTCTATGAAAGCTCTGATGGGACATGAACTAAGACTACCTTATGAATGGTTTAATCAATCAATCCAGCCTAATTACTTGGAAGATATCATGAAAATACGAACGAACAACTTTAAAGTGATACATGAGCAGTTGAACAGAACCTGGAGGAAGGCACAGACGGCTATGGTAGAAAGACACCAAGAAGGATGGAAACCTAAAGATTATAAGATTGGAGATGAAGTATACATAAAGAGAGAAGTGAGACGTGGAACAAATTATAAACTAGCAACAAGGCTTACAGGCCCATAAAGTAGCAGACGTCCAAGAAACTAAATTGAAGGTAAGAAGAATGAGTAATTCAGACCCTTCTTCATGTGTAGATTCATCGAGAGAATTTTGGATACATATGGACAAAGTTAAAAGATCTCAAGAAGCTGTTGGTACGGAAGAAATTGATAAATGCAACCAAAAGGACTTGTAAGATAAAATAAGATACACTCTAAGAAGAAGAAGACTTATTTCCAGTAAAATACTTCATGTTATTATTTATTGTCTATTAACATTTCCTTTTGATTTCTTTATTGCTGAGTTTATCTTAATTGGTTGACTTGGTAGTAAATAATTTTTGTATTTATTGTTGCATTCCTTACTTTAACCAGTGGTTTTGCAGCAAAAATTCTGTAGTTAAGGGTGCAGTAAAAATTCTGCAGTTAAGGATGCAGAACTTCAGAATACTTTTCCTTTAATTGACAGAGGAATATTTACGGTCACCTAACTAATAACTGTGAAGAAAATTCTGAAATCAAATTACTGTTTCAGGTAATCTACAAGATGAAAATACAAGTATTGATGATACTCGCTGTGTGCGAACTACATGCAGGTGCTAGTAGTCGTAGCTACTGTAACTACAGGAGGTATCATACAAGACAAGGACAAGTCAATCTGCTTAACAAATTTTCCGGAATTAAGATATATTACAAGGAAATTCAAGACCTCAGCAATCAAATAAGACATTTGCACAAGGAACTGAAAAACATTGAGTCGACAGTACAGTAGATCAATAGCCAAAGTTATGTAGTGAAGAAACAGATTATGTGTTAAGGAATATGATAAGAGAAACACATCAGGATCGAGATAAATCTACGTGGCGAAGCAACCACATAAGAAAATGGGCTACTGCTAATTATAATACTAATTATCAATTCAGGACGCCTAGCTGTGATTTTGGGATCAGGTCCCAAGGCCAATTGTTACCCTTGCAAGGGAAAATCACTACCATAGAGGATGAAATGAACAGAGAAAATTTGGAAGCATTAGATATGAAAACCAACCTAAAAGATACCCAGTAAGCTTTCACTGAGTTAAAAGCAAAAGAAGAATCAGTGAGATAAAAGTTTGAGACATTTGCTTAGGAAACCCAAACTTGTATCCAAACAACTAATTTAATTTTACCATGATGAATATTAAATTAGAGATAAAGAGAGCACGAGATGAACTAAAGGCATTTGTCAAAGCCAAGTTAATACTTCTCTAGGAAAGTCTCTGCAAATCTGTTGCCATAGAAAAACTTGAAGGAAATAAGGGTGTAAACTAAACTTAAGTTTAACAAGTTTCCTATTATTCTCATTGAGCTAACTCACTCTATCCTTTCCTTAAAGCTACCCTTACCAATGAAACCTTGCTTGTCACAATTCCTGTTAATACTAAAAGAATTCTTTAAATATTATTCCTTTATTCCCATCCCTACACGTGTTGCTAATTATACCCCTTTGCTAGACACTAAGTACACCGAACTTTTACTTCAAGGAGACACACACACTCGCACTGAGGAACAAAAATAAAACTTGCAAAAATATCTACACGTTTTAATTACTCCATTTGTGATGCCAACGACTTAAATATAGTAAGCTGACCAAAAAAATCCTGTCTTTATCATTACTGCATGATCAGGATATTTGACTCACCAAGAACAACATTCATCAGCATGGAGGATGATATTTATATTTTTAATCCAGAAAGGACCAGCTTCAAAGTAAGATGTGGAAATGTCACCGACTTGAATGAATGCAACATCCAGAATCATTGTGGATGTGAGTTGACATCCAAGGGTGTTTTCATCCCAAGCAACAAAGTCAAGATAATGGCAAATATGAAAAGGAAAGTTTACACAAATCTAACACACTCAAATTCGAGTGTAAGGTTAAAGAAGTTTTGCATTTTAACTTTTATGTTAGTTCTAATAATGTTACCTGCCATTGCCATGATCACCAGACTTGTCTATAAACAAAAGAAGAGCTTCACCGAAAATAAAGTGAAGTGTATGACCCACATAGTTGGTTAGATTATGGGAATTCCACCTTTAGTTAGGGCTGAAGACTAAGTCAAAATCCTGTAACTTGGATAGTCTCACTTTATTTACCTTTGTTGAAGTTCATCTATCATTTGCTTATGATACAAGTACTTTTATAAGCTGAAGTCTTGTTAATGTATTCAATCATTACTTGCTTTTGATACAAGAACATTTATAAGCTGAATCTTGTTAATGTATTCAATCATTACTTTCTTTTGATACAAGTACATTTATAAGCTGAATCTTGTTAATGTATTCAATCATTACTTGCTTTTGATACAAGTACATTTATAAGCTGAATCTTGTTAATGTATTCAATCATTACTTGCTTTTGATACAAGTGTTGGGGACACTTGCAAGTGCCCAACTATTTCTTATTGAGTGGACTGTAGTCAATACAGTCAGAGAAATGGAATTGCATCTTCAAAGGTTTCTCCATGGTTGTGCAATGAGTTTACGTCTTAGAAATAGTAAAGTTCTTCTGGTAGGATTTAGACAAACTCCATAATGGGATTCTGTGTGACTATATTGGAGATATTTGTACAACAGGGTAACAATGGGTCTACACAGGATGATTTCCCATTTTGATCTATCTTAAAACTTCCACGCCACATCATAACAAGACCTATCATTTACACACACACGAACACACCATGACCTCGTTCCCAAGGATTCCTCACTGCGTACGTGACAGCTCTCAGCTCAGAACAAAAGAGGACGTTGACTTATGCTGACATACTGTTTTCCAAACAACACATGGATGCTTGCTGACATGTTCTGCTGACATGTGCGACTTGATGGACTAGATCTGTGATTCACAAACAACACCTCTCGTGCTCACACAGATATATATACTTTTTCTAAGTCCACTTATATTACAATACGAATGGAACTACCGGTTCCATTTTATATCATGTCAGATCATGACATTTGCTCGGCCACGTAAAAACACAATAGGAACGAAACCACCAAAACATTCACTCATGAGCTAACTATAACTACTCAGAAAGCAAAGCAAAAACTATACACTTTCCACATTCAGTATACTGATAACGTGAATGAAGATTATACATAGAAATTATATGTAGAAATCATATATATAGAAATTATATATAGAAACATGTTTCATAATTGTGTGCACAAGATTCATGAATACATATGCAAAGATGAAGATTAAAAAATCAATGCCTAAAAATGTATCCAGACAAAACAATAATAATAATCATATGATGAGGTTATTTAAAAAAGATAATTATATAAACCAGATGAAACAGACATAACTCATAGTTATCCTGTTAGATTGACCAGTATGGATATCCAGATTTTAAAATGCAGTGCATATCTTGATTGACCAATATGCCACTCTATGTATATATTACAACATGTATATATTGACACATATGTATTATTTTTTTATTAAAGAAATAAATGTAGCCATTATATAAGATTATAGTAAATATCACCACCATTGTTTTTCTTCTCCCCGCATTTATTACCCCTGCAATAAAAACCTTTTCAGTCTTTCTCTGTGTAGTCGGGTTTTAATGAAAATAATGGCCAGTTATCACACTATTTAACCCTATACACCCAATGACTCATATCTAAAAGGGACCTATGAGCACCATAGGATTTCGCAATGTCCTCCTTCAGTCCTCGTGTTCTCTTCCAAAACGCTACGCTGGCAGCTACGCCCACGGATCCTAGCAGCATACCGATGGCAATTAACACGTAGAGGAGAATAAAGTCGTGGCGAACAGTAGAACGGTCCACAGGAGATAACAGGTCCAATGCTGCAATAGCGTTTTCGACGGGCCTACTGTAGGGAATTGTCAGACTTTGCAGCCTTGTGTTCCCCCACGATGTGTTGATGAAGAAATTACGCCCACGGATGATAGTAACCATAGCTCGTATAACAAGCGACGACGTTGTAGCAGTGCAACCATCATTGACGACGAACATGTTTCCTGATGCCCTAGTTCCGTCCGGGCAAACGACGCTGTATGCTTCCGCAGAGAAGACGAATGCCGTGCCATTCAAGAGCCTGTGACGAAACTGATTGTCGTTATACCTGACCAGACCATCCAAACAATGTTCACGTGTATGGGGAGAGGTTCTGTTAAGTACTAAGTCCAATTCGCATGAACCCAAGGACATATTTGATATATTCCCGAATTCAAACAAATCGATCCTGCACACCTTAAAACCCATAACATCATAGCAATCATTTAACAGTTCTTGATCTCTGACTACCGTATAAGTTTACTCATTGGCGGAAACCAATACTAGAGCTGACAGGTTATTAATAATAGGTGTCGAGACGTTAGATACATACGTAGGAAAAGGCGAAATCTTATATGCTTTCCACGCATCTGATGGGTTAAAAGGAATGTCGATTACGATCTTATTAAGGTCAACTTTAACTGTGATCAAACTGTAATAAAATTCAACCTTATGAAAATCTACTACTGGAACATAACGCATTCTATCATGAGCATTACTGATAATTTGGGCAAGATCTTTAATTGGTAACAAATGAGGAGACAAAACGCCTTTAGCAGCAAGTGTTATGGCTTCCACATAGTCCTTTGATTTTCAATAAAGCTTGAAACTCTCGAGGATACATGATCAATTTTAGCATGATAATACACAAAGTTGCTAACAAAACTTGGAGTGTCATGAACCTGATTGAAACGTCGTGATTGTTCATTTACTTTACTAATTACGCCGTTCAAAGCTTGAATTTGCCTGTTTAGTTCTCCTGCTAATACCTCTTGGTGATGTTCCAGATTTTCGATTTTAACCCTGATCGCGAAGTTTAAGCCGATGAGAAATTCCCAAACCAAGACCAGCTACTGTACCAACCAAGTTTAATGCCACTAAAAAAGTGGGTTACGCCTTTCTGTAGCTTCATGAGGCATTGACCACATAAGCAAATCACGAGCTAAGATTTCAGCTTCGCATGTTTTATTCCTTAATTCCCAAAAAAAGCATATTAACCGTGTCACTAACTTGATTAAGCGACGTTGGATCATTGTTAGATAAATATGATTTATGCAAATCTTCAAGGGATTGAGCAAAAAGAGTCAATTCCGATTTTAGAGCCAGTACATCATTTTCACTAATAAAAATAGCGTTCATATTGACTTCTAAAACTATATTACTGTCAGAAGCCAGAGATTGCAAACTTATGATCTGGTTCTCCATTGGAAAGAAAGAAACCACAGAGTGTAAGAGCATGATCTGGTTCTTCACTGGAAAAAAAGAAGCCAGAGAGTGTAAGAGGATGATGCAGTTCTAAAATGGAAAGAAAGAAGCCAGAGCGTGTAATTGTATGATTTTTTTTTTTTTTTTTTTTTTTGCTGGAAAAAAAGTCAGAGTCTCTAAGAGTGTGATCTGGTTTTCGCTGGAAAGAAAGAGGCCAGAGAGTGTAAGAGTATGATCTGGTTCTACACTGGAAAGAAAGAAGCCAGATAATGTAAAAGTATGATGTGGTTCTCTACTGGAAATTAAGAAATCAGGGAGTGTGAGACTGAAATCTGGTTCTCCACTGGTTAAAAATGACCCAGAGAGTTTAAGAGTATGATCTGATTCTCCACTGTCAAGAAAGAGGCCAGAGAATGGAAGAGTATGATTTGGTTCTTCACTGTAAAGGAAGAAGCCAGAGAGTGTAAGAGTATGACCTGGTTCTCCGCTGGAAAGAGAGAAGTCTAAGAGTGTAAGAGTATGATCTGCTACTCCACTGGAAAGAAAGAAGTCAGAGAGTGAAAGAGTATTAACTGGTTCTTCACGGGAATAAAGAAGCTAGAGTGTGTTAGAGTATGATCTGGTTCTCCAATAGAAAAAAGAATCGGGAGAGTGTAAGAGTGTTATCTAATTCTCCACTGGAAAGAAAGAAATCATGGAGTATAAGAGTATGATCTAGTTCTCCACTGGAAAGAAAGAAGCCAGAGAGTGTAATAGTATGATATGGTTCTCCACTGGGAAGTAAGAAGCCAGAGAATGTAAGAAAATAATCTGATTCTCCACTGGAAAGAAAGAAGTCAGAGAGTGTTAGAGTATGATCATGTTCTCTAGTGGAAAGAAAGAAGTCATAGAGTGTAAAGGTATGATCTAGTTCTCCTCAGGAAAGGAAGAAGCCAGAGATGGTAAGAATATGATCTGATTCTCCACTGGAAAGAAGTCAGAAAGTGAGTATGAGTATTGTCTAGTTTTCCTTCAGAAAGATAGAAGCCAGGGAGTGTAAGAGTATGACCTATTTCTTGGCTGGAAAGAAAGAAGCCAGAGAATATAAGAGTAAGATCTGGTTCTCTGACAAAAAAAAGTCAGAAACTGTAAGAGTATTACCTGGTTCTTCACTTCAAAAAAAGAAGCCAGAGAGTGTAAGAGTATGATCTGGTTCTCCATCGGCAAGAAGAAGCCATAAAGTGTAAGAGTATGATCTGGATCTTCACTGGAAAGAATGAAGCCTGAGAGCGTAATAGTATGATCAGATTTTTGCTGAAAAAAAGCCAGAGACTGTTAGAGTGTGATCTACTTCTTCACTGGAAAGTAAGAAGCTAGAGAGTGTTAGAGTTTGATCAGGTTGTCTACTACAAAGAAAGAAGTCAGAAGAAGCCATAAAGTGTAAGAGTATGATCTGGTTCTCCACTGGAAAGAACGAAGCAAGAGAGTGTAATAGTATGATCTGTTTTTTGCTGGAAAAAAGCCAGAGAGTGTAAGAGTTTTATTTGGTTCTCTACTGGAAAGAAAGAAGCCAGAGAGTGTATTAGTATGATATGGTTCTTCATTGGAAATAAAGAAGTCAGAGGTTGTAAGAGTATGATCTGGTCCTCCACTGTCAAAAAAAGAAGCCAGAGAGTGAAAGAGTATGATCTGTTTCTCCACTGGAAAGAAAGAAGCAAGAGAGTGTAAAAGTATGATCATGTTCTCATCTGGAAACAAAGAAGCCAGAGGTGTAAGAGCATGATCTGGGATTCCATTGGAAAGAAAGCAGCCAGAGAGTGTAAGAGTATGATGAAGTTCTTCACTGGAAAAATGAAGCCAGAGTGTTTAATTGTATGATCTGGTTCTCCTTTGGAAAGAAAGAAATCAGAGAGTGTAAGACTATGATCTGGTACTCCAATGGAAAGACAGAAATCAGAGTGTAAAAGTATCATCTGGTTCTCAACAAGAAAAAAATAATTTAGAGAGTATAAGAGTATGATCTTTGTTTCCACTGGAAAGAAAGCTAGAGTGTAAGAGTATGATCTGGTTCTCCACTGGGAAGAAACAAGTAAGGGAGTGTAAGATTTTGATCTAATTCTCAACTGGAAAGAAATAATTCAGAGAGTGTAAGAGTATGATCTGGTTCTCCACTGGAAAGAAAGAAGTCAGAGAGCATGAGAGTATGGTCTGGTTTTCCACTTGGAAAAAAAAGAAAGCCAGAGAGTGTAAGGGTGTGATCTGATTATCTACTGTAAATAATAAGTCAGAGAGTGAAGAGTATTATATGGTTCTTCACTGTAAAAAAAAAAAAAAGAGACCGAAGAGTTTAAAAGTATGATCTGGTTCTCCATTGGCAAGAAAGAAGCCATAGAGTGTAAGAGTATGATCTGGTTCTTGACTGGAAAGAAAAAGCCAGAGAGTGAAAGAGTATGATCTGGTTCTTCACTGGAAATAACGAAGCCATAGAGTCTAATAATATGATCTGTTTTTTGCTGGAAAGAAGCCAGAGAATGTTAGAGTGCGATCTGGTTCTTCATTGGAAAGATAGAAGTCAGAGAGTGTAAGACTATGATCTGGTTCTTTACTAAAAAAAAGAAGCCAGAGAGTGGAAGAGTATGATTTGGTTCGCCATTGGAAAGAATGAAGTCAGTTGGTGTAAAATTATGACCTGATTCTTCGATGGAAGAAAGGCCAGAGAAAGTAAGAGTATGATCTGGTTCTCCACTGTCGAGAAAGAAGCCAGAGAGTGGAAGAGCATGATCTGCTTCTCCAATAGAAAAAAAGAAGAGGGAGAGTGTAAGAGCATTATCTAATACTTCACTGGAAAGAAAGAAATCATACAGTGTAAGAGTATGATCTAGTACTCCACTGGAAGGAAAGAAGCCAGAGAGTATAATAGTATGACATGGTTCTACACTGGAAAGAAAGAAGCTAGAGAGTGTAAGAGTATGATCTGGTTCTCCACTGGGAAGAAAGAAGTCAGGGAATGTAAGAGAATGATCTGTTTCTCCACTGGAAAGAAAGAAGTCAGAGAGTGTAAGAGTATGATCATGTTCTCTAGTGGAAAGAAAGAAGTCATAGAGTGTAAAAGTATGATCTGGATCTCCTCAGCAAAGAAAGAAGCCAGAGATTGTAAGAGTATGACCTGATTCTCCTTTGGAAAGAAAGAAGTCACAGTGTGTAAGCGTTTGGTCTAGTTTTCCATCGGAAAGATAGAAGCCAGGAAGTGCAAGAGTATGATCTGTTTCTTAGCTGGAAAGAAAGAAGTCAGGGAATATAAGAGAAAGATCTGGTTCTGTAATGGAAAAAAAGTCAGAAACTGTAATAATATAAACTGGTTCTGCACTTCAAAAAAAAATGAAGCCAGAGAGTGTAAGAGTATGATCTGGTTCTCCATTGGCAAGAAGAAGCCATAGAGTGTAATAGTCTGATCTGGTTCTTCACTGGAAAGAATGAAGCCAGAGAGTGTAATAGTATAATGTTTTTTGCTGGAAAAAAGCCAGAGACTGTTAGAGTGTGATCTGCTTTTTCAGAAGCCACAGAGTGTTAGAGTTTGATTTGGTTGTCTACTACAAAGAAAGAACGAAGCAAGAAAGTGTAATAGCATGATATTATTTTCGTTGGAAAAAAGACAGAGAGTGTAAGAGTTTGATTTGTTTCACTACTGGAAAGAAAGAAGCCAGAGAGTTCAAATGTATGATCTGGTTCTCAACTGGAAACAAAGAAGCCAGAGAGTGTAAGAGTATGATCTGGGATTCCATTGGAAAGAAGGAAGCCACAGAGTGTAAGAGTTCAGGTTCTTCATTGGAAAAATGAAGCCAGAGTGTTTAAGTGTATAATCTGGTTCTCCAATAGGATAAAAAAGAAGCCAGGGAGTGTAAGAGTATGATCTATTTCTCCACTGGAAAGAAAGAAATCAGAAAGTGTAAGAGTATGAGAGTATGATCTGGTTATCCACTGGAAAGAAACATGTCAGGGGGTGTATTTTGATCTAATTCTCAACTAGAAAGAAATAATTCAGAGAGTGTAGGAGTATGATCTGGTTCTCCACTGGAAAGAAAGAAGTCAGAGAGTATGATCTGGTTTTCCACTTGGAAAAAAAAGAAGCCAGAGAGTGTAAGAGTGTGATCTGGTTATCTACTGTAAAGAATAAGTCAGAGAGTGAAGAGTATTATATGGTTCTTCGCTGTAAAAAAAAAAAAAGAAGCCAGAGAGTTTAAGAGTATGATCTGATTCTCCACTGGCAAGAAAGTAGCCATAGAGTGTAAGAGTATGATTGGTTCTTGACTGGAAATAAAAAAGCCAGAGAGTGAAAGAGTATGATCTGGATCTCCACTGGAAATAACGAAGCCAGGGAGTCTAATAATTTGATCGGTTTTTAGCTGGAAAGAAGAAAAAAGAAACCAGAGAGTGTAAGAGTATGATTTGTTTTGCCACTGGAAAGAAAGAAGAAAGAGAGCGTAAGAGTATGATATGTTTCTTCACTGGAAAGTAAGAAGTCAGTTGGTGTAAACTTATGATCTGATTCTTCGATGAAAGAAAAGCCAAAGAAAGGAAGAGTATGATTTGGTTCTCCATTGTCAAGAAAGAAGTTAGAGAATATAAGAGTAAGATCTGGTCCTCCACTGGAAAGAAAGGAGCTTGAGAGTGTAAGAGTGTGATTTGTTTCTTCACTGGAAAAAAGAAGCAAGAGTGTGTAAGAGTATGATCTGGTTCTCCAATAGAAAAAGAAGCCAGATAGGGTAAGAGTACGATCTAATTCTCCACAGGAAAGAAATAAAGTAGAGAGTGTAAGAGTATGATCTGGTTCTCCACTGTAAAGAAAGAAGCCAGATAGTGTAAGAGTTTGATATAGTTCTTCACTGGAAAGAAAGCTAGAGTGTGCAAGAGTATGATCTGGTTCCCCCTTAGCAGGAAAGAAGTCAGAGAATGTAAGAGTATGATATGACTCTCCACTGGAAAGAAAGAAGTCAGAGAGTGTAAGAGTGTGATCTGGTTCTCCAATGGAAAGGAAGAAGCCAGGGAGTGTAAGAACATGATCTGGTTCTCTACTGGAGAGAAAGAAGTCAGAGAATGTAAGAGTATGATCTGGTTCTTCACTGAAAAAAAAAGAAGCCAGAGAGTGTAGGAGGAGGATTTGGTTCTCCCCTAACAAGAAAGAAATCATTGAGTGTAAGGTAAGAGTATGATCTGGTTCTCCAATGGAAAGAAAGAAGCCAAAGATTTTGAACTTTTTTTTTTTTTGCTGGAAAAAAGAAGCCGGAGTGTGGAAGAGTATGATCTAGTTTTTAATTGGAAAGAAAGAAGCCGGAGAGTGTTAGAGTATGATCTGTTTCTCCATTCGAAAGAAAGAAGTCAGAGAGTGCAAGAGTATGATCTGGCTCT
Source organism: Macrobrachium rosenbergii (assembly GCF_040412425.1). Taxonomy (NCBI): domain Eukaryota; kingdom Metazoa; phylum Arthropoda; class Malacostraca; order Decapoda; family Palaemonidae; genus Macrobrachium; species Macrobrachium rosenbergii. The sequence goes on along the minus strand of NC_089781.1, from coordinate 54,532,286 downwards.
CCACTGAAAAGAAAGAAGCAAGAGATTGTAAGAGTATGATCTGTTTCTCCAATGGAAAGAAAGAAGTCAGAGTTTAAGAGTAAGATCTGATTCTCCACTGAAAAGAAAGAAGCAAAAGAGTGTAAAGGCATGATCTGGTTCTCCAATGGAAAGAAAAATTTCAGAGAGTGTAAGAGTGTGATCTGGTTCTTCACTGGAAAGAAAGAAGTCAGAGAGTGTAAGACTGTGATCTGGTTCTTCCGCTGGAAAAAGAGAAGCCAGAGAGTGTAAAAGTGTGATCTGGTTATCCACTGGAAAGAAAGAAGCCGGAGAGTGTAAGAGTATGATCTCTTTCTCTAATGGAAAGAAATAAGCCAGAGTATGCTTTGGTTTTTCGCTGAAAAAAAAGCCAGACTGTAAAATTGTGATCGGTTCTTCACTGAAAAGTTGGAACACAGAGTGTGACAGAATGATTTGTTTCTCCACTGGAAAGACAGAAGCCGGAGAGTGTAAGTATATGATCTGGTTCTTCGCTGGAAAAGAACCCAGAGGCTGAAAGAGTGCGATCTGGTTCTTCACTGTAAAGATGGAAGTCAGAGACTGTAAGAGTATGATATATTTTTCCACTGGAAAGAAGGAAGCTAGAGAGTGTAAGAGTATGATAGTTTTCTTGACTGAATAGAAGGCAAGAAAGTGTAAGAGTGTGATCTTGTTATCCACTGGAATGAAAAAAGCCAGAGAGTGTGAGAGTATAATCTGGTTCTTCGCTGGAAAAAAAAATCCAGGGACTAAAAAAAGAGTGTGATCTTCACTGTGAAGATGGAAGCCAGAGACAGTGAGAGTATGATATGTTTTTCCACTGGAAAGAAAGAATTCAGAGAGTGTAAGAGAATGATCTGGTTCTTCACTGCAAAGAAGGACGTAAGAGAGTGGAAGAGTATGATCTGGTTCTCCAATGGAAAGAAAGAAGCTAGAGAGTGTAAGAGTATGATCTGGTTCTCTACTAGAAAGAAAGCATCCAGAGAGTGTAAGAGTATGATCCGGTTATCTAACTAAAAGAAAGAAGTCAGAGAGTGTAAGAGTTTGATCTGGTTCTTTACTAAAATAAAAAGAAGTCAGAGAGTGTAAGATTATGATTTTGTTCTCCACTGGAAAGAAGGAAGTCAGAGAGTGTAAGAGTATGATATGGTTCTTCAGTCGAAAGAAAGAAACCAGAGAGTGTAAGAGTATGATCTGGTTCTTCGCTGGAAAAAAAAGCCAGAGACTGTTAGAGTGTGATCTGCTTCTTCATTGGAAAAAAGAAGCCAGAGAGTTTAATAGTATGATCTGGTTCTTCACTGAAAAAGATGAAGCAAGACAGTTTAAAAGTATGATCTGGTTGTCCACTGGAATGAAAGAAGTCGGAGAGTGTAAGAGTATGATCTGGTTCTCCACTGGAAACAAAGAAGCCAGAGAGTGTAAGATCATGATCGGTTCTCTACTGAAAAGAAAGAAGCCAGAGGGTGTAAGAGTATGATCTGGTTCTTCACTCGAAAGAAAGAAGCCTGAGAGTGTAAGAGTATGGTCTGGTTCTTCACTCGAAAGAAAGAAGCCAGAGAGTGTAAGACTATGATCTGGTTCTTCGCTGAAAAAAAACCAGAGCCTGTAAGAAAGTGATCTGGTTCTTCACAGGAAAAAAGAAGCCAGAGAGTGTAAGATTATGATCTTGTTCTTCACTGAAAAGAAAGAAGCAAGAGATTGTTAAGTATGATATGGTTCTCCACTGGAAAGAAAGAAGCCAGAGAGGGTAAGAGTATGATCTGGATCTCCAATAAAAAAAAGCCAGATAGTGTATGAATACGATCTAATTCTCCACAGGAAAGAAAGAAATCAGAGAGTGTAAGAGTATGATGTGGTTCTCCACTGGAAAGAAAGAAGCCAGATATTGTAAGAGTTTGATATAGTTCTTCACTGCAAAAAAAAAAAAAGAAGCAAGAGTGTGTAAGATTATGATGTGGTTCTCAACTGGCAAGAAAGAAGTCGGAGAATGTTAGAGTATGATCTGATTCTTCACTGGAAAGAAAGAAGTCAGAGAGTGTAAGAGTATGACCTGGTTCTCCAATGGAAAGGAAGAAAGTAGAGAGTGTAAGATTATGATCTGGTTCTCCACTGGAAAGAAAGAATCCAGAGAATGTAAGAAAATGATAAGGTTCTCTACTGGAAAGAATGAACTCAGAGAATGAAAGAGTATTATCTGGTTCTTTACTGAAAAAAAAGAAGCCAGAATGTGTAGGAGTAGGATCAGGCTCTCCCCTAGCAAGAAAGAAGCCACAGAGTTTAAGGTAAGAGTATGATCTGGTACTCCAGCGGAAAGAAAGAAGGCAGAGAGTATGAAATAGTTTTTCGCTGGAAAAAAGAAGCCAGGGAGTGGAAGAATCTAATCTAGTTCTAAACTGGAAAGGGTGAAGTCAGAGAGAGCTAGATTATGATCTGTTTCTCCATCTGAAAGAAAGAAGTCAGAGAGTGTAAGAGTTTGATGTGTTTCTCCACTGAAAAGAAAGAAGCAAGAGAGTGTAAGAGTGTTATCTGGTTCTTCACTGGAACGAAAGATGCTGGAGAGTGCAAAGCATGATCTGGTTTTCTGCTGGAAAGAAAGCAGCCAGGGAGTGTAAGAGTATTATCTGGCTCTCTATCTGAAAGAAGAAATCAGAGAGTGTAAGAAATAGATCTGGGTCTTTACTGAAAAAAAGAAGCCAGAGAGTGTTGGGGTATGATCTGAATCCCCACTGGAAAGAAGGAAGCCAGAGAGTGTAAGAATATGAACTGGTTCTTCACTGGAAAAAAAGAAGGCAGAGCGTAAGTGTATGATTTGATTCTTCACTGGAAAAAAAAGAAGCCAGGGAGTGTAAGAGTACGATCTAGTTCTCCACTGGCAAAGAAAAGAAGTCAGAGAGTTTGAGTGTTAGGTAAATTAGATAGGGAGAATAGAAAGAAAG